>NC_137331.1:24101160-24285492 GCF_965287045.1 Carcharhinus amblyrhynchos
ATAATTATTTGAGTGATTGAAGCCAACATAATTCAACATATAATGGACATTGGCTCCAAACTGAATCAGAGTGGATATGTTATAGAGGAAAGAAAACACATTGTACTTATATAGTGCCTTTCATTATTTCAAAATGTGATTGGAAGACTAGACACAGTAATAATACAGGGAAACATAGCAGCCACTGTGCACAGAGCAAGCATGCACCAGTGTAATGAGACAAATATTCAAATAGGGCGCTTCAGTGATGCTAGTTGAGGGAGAGCTGGAGAAACTCACTAGCTCTTCTTCAAATAATGCTACAGGATCACTTACATTGATGCAGGGTGGCACAGTGGTTAGCACTGCTGCCTCACAGTGCCAGGGATCCAGGTTCAGTTTCAGCCTTGGGTCATTGTCTGTGTGGAATCTGCATGTTCCACCCGTGTCTGCATGGGTTTCCTCCAGGTGCTCTGGTTTCCTTCTACATTCCAAAGATGTATGGGTTTGGTGGATTGGCCATGCTAAATTGCCCCTTAGTGACAGGGGGACTAGCAGGGGGTAGGGGCTGGGTGGGGTTGTTGTTGGTGAAGGCTCATTGGGCCAAATGGCTTCCTTCTGCTCTGTAGGGATTCAATGATTCCAGCTGCGAGGCCAGGCAGGACTCTGTTTTAAGGTGTCAGCTAAAATACGCCACCTGTAACAGTGCTAGACCCTTGGCATTGCATTGGAGTGCCAGCTAAATGATGTTTTGAGTCTTTGAAGTGAATCTTGAACCCATGACCTTCTGATCCACCCTGGGCTGCCATCTTATCTGATGTCACATTATTTTACATTAATTCTGATTGTTACAGTTAGTCAGGTGAAGTATCCAGAGAATGGAATATTTTCCGTCTTGCAGGAGCAGAACTTACTTCCAGGCCATGGGTGAATAGACAAGATGGCAGGAGGTATTTAATATACTGCCCCATGGTGAGCTTTGTGGCAGGGGCGATATTTAATCAGGTGGGAGAGTGGTGGATGTAGACCTGCAAACATCTTTGCCCTGTCAATCCACCATCACTTCGCCACGCCTGGGATCCAGTGATTCCATGAGGGTGGGTGTTGTAATGCAGCAGCCATCACCTCACCAATGGTGCCACCGTTCAATAGTGCTCTGATTTGCTGGCAACTCTCACTGGGGTCCTGGATTTTCGGGAAGCCTCCCACCATCCAGTTAAATGCCTGAGCTGCACTTCAGTTCATTTGGTCTTCCGTCAACGAGACAATGCAGGGCTCTGCAACCAGCAGGCAAGACCCCCGTCACCTCCATTAACAACTGTCCCTTCTGAACAAATGGCTATGGCTTTGAATTCAAAATCAACGGCATCAATTTCTGTGGTTTCTCTGACATTGTAAAACATTCCAAGGCAGGTGTGCACGATAAAACCGAGCAGGAGGAGGTTAATCCTCACAAGGACAAAATCAGAAAGCCATTGTAAATCTTTCCACTTCAAACATCGGATCTCCTTTGAGTGTCTTTGCCTACTCAATGTCAACAGGCGCACATTCATTCTTGTGGATCAGGTGATGCTCAGAAAGATGGACAGCTAACATGGCTGGCTCAAAATAGTGTTTGAATCATAGGATCCCAACTTTGCACAAGGAGGCCATTTGGCCAATTGAGTCTGTACCAACCCTCTGACAGAGCATCTTAACCAGGCCCCATAACCCAACGTATTTATCCCACTAATTCCTCTAATCTTTGGACATGAAGGGCCCTATTTTGATTCTAAGTGCTGGGCAGACTTGAAACTAGGCATGTTTCAGATCCAACTTTTAGACCTGTTCTCCTGCGCCCCCATACACATTCTGCCTGTAAAAATATCAGCAATTCCGAATCGCACTGCACAATTCCGAATCGCTTAACGCACCTGAAACACTGCCGCTCCGATCGATGCCTCCAACTGCACATGCGCAGAAAAAAAAATAGAAGAACGTTCCCTGCCACATCTCTCCTGGGCTGGATAATGAATCCCCTGACTCCCACAGACATTGCCCCACCCGCCACAACATTACTGACCCTCTTATCCCCCCCACCACCCAGACCGATTATGGGCCCCGCCTCTTTTCCTCCACTGCCCTCAGGCAGAGTGGCAGTGCACCTCCCTTACCCCCAACTGATCTCTGGCAGATTGGCAGTAGACCCCCCCTACTTGTCCCCTACTGATTTCAGGCAGAGTGACAGAGGAATCCCCTTCCCCAACAGCAATCTCAGGCAGAGAGATCCACCCTCTCCATCCTACAGATATCAGGCAGGGTGATGCCCCTCATCCCCACTCCAGACCCTCCCGCACAAGGCCCCCAACTCCTGCCGACTCCAATGGCTGTGTGACACCTCCCTCCCTCTCTCTCCCCTGTCCCCAATCATTGAGACACTGATCAACACAGTCCCCTCCCCATCAGCACCCCTGCAATGCTCACTTGCCTTCCCCTCAACGCTAACAGGCAACCTGCATGGGACTTGCTGGAATTCTCTGCCAAACTGCCTGCAGCTGTTCTGCCCTAACAAGGGGCAACTCCATTAAAAACCCAAGATGGACAGGCAGACAGACTTTCCTGGACAATGTGTGCATGACCAGCCTTCCGTTCTTCTGAGGGTGTCCTGGGGACGCTACTGGATGCAGCAGAGGTGAGGCGGGACACCCTTTTTGCCCCAGGAGGATGCGGTCCTGGGGGCTGATGGCAATGTGGCCTGGGAGGAAGTCGCCACCTCAGTCAGTGCCAGGACACTGGCCCTGCGAACCAGGAAGCAGCGTTGGAAAAAAGTCAATGACCTCATCCGCACAGCAAGGGTGAGTGCTGAACTCCATCTTGTATCTTCCCCCAAATCTCCTCCAGATCCTCCCGTCCCCAGTACCCTGCATGTTTCCAGCCCCTGAACCCCAAGCACCTCCTTCCTATCCCTCCAAGAGCCCCACTGTGCTTGCCCTCTAAGAAACACCACCTGATACTCCGTGGAAGTCACACCATTATTTATTTTATGGCTCCTTCTATCTCCACAGGAGAAGACCAATCATAACAGGGAGTGGTGAGCTAGACCTCCGGGTCCTCACTCCCTTTGAGGAGCGGGTGCTGGAACTCTCAAGAGAAGGGGTGATGTGGCCTTTCAGCAACAGTATGGTCAAACTGCCATCAAGACATGAGCACTTGTCAATCCACCACTCATTTTGAGGCAACTTCTCGGGGCTAAGAGTTTTGGGTGCGAGGGGCAAGGTTTAAAGGCAATGTACAAGGCATATTGATTTGGACGGAGTGCGTAGTGAGTGCCTGGAACTCACTGCCGCGAGAAGTTGTGGATGCAGATACGATAGTGACTTTTAAGATGCGTCTTTTTTCAGCTATGTGAGTAGGATGGGAATAGAGGCATATGGTCCCTGGAAGGGTAGGGAGTTACAGATCAGATGGACAGCCTCGTCGCTACAGACTTGGAGGAGTGAAGGGCCTGTTCCTGTGATGTAATTTTCTTGGTGCTTTGTTCAATGTTCAATGGAGAAATGTGATTCATATGTTTGGCATCCTGGACTCCTCTCCCTCCCTTGCATTTCACCTTGTGTCCTGTGTTGCAGGGACAGATCCAGATGCCCCGGAGCCTTCTGGACTGCAGGCCCCTACTGCAGCTCCTGCCCACCCTGCTCAGTACAGCTCGGATGAGTCCTTGGAGGATATGGGTGAAGGAAGCTCTGAGGGTGGCATAGTTTTGGCATCAGCTTCCACCTCACAACTTACCATCCCAGATACTGACATGTAGGTGGGTCTGGTTAGCGGTGAGGCTTCTCTGGTGAGTGCAACACATCTTATAATGTACATCGGGTGGAGGAGGAAATGTCTGAGATCTCTGGTATGCGGGGACCTGCCGTTGGCAAGGACTCAGCTGGCCCCAGGCTACATGCTGGGTCTCTGAGATCACTTCTCCCTCAGCGGCTGGAGATGCAGCAACAGAGCCAGGGAATGCAGGAGGGGCTGACGGCCACACTGGACCAATTGCGAGGCTGCAGGGAGGAGTCCCAAAGCTTTCAGGTGGACCAGCTATTGCTTATCTTGCATTCTTCCCAGGCCAACACTGCAAAGGTGGTGTCTGCAGTGGAAAGCCTGGGGCAGGGGATCCTCACCATGAGTGGCAGGCTCCAAACAATAGCTTAGTCACAGCAGGCCACAGCTGAGGGACTGAACAGGATTCTCGAGATTCTGTGACCCATGGATGAGAGGCTCGAGAACTTGCAGGAGACCCAGTGGGACTGCGCTGAGATACAGCGACCTACGGCAGTTGTCCTTGAGAATGCGGCCCAGTTTCAGAGCGCCATGGCTGAGGGGTTGCAAAGCGTAGCCCAGTCTCAGAGGGCACTTGTTGCGGCCATTGATAGATGGCCCCTGACTCAAGTGGCCATCGCAGAGGGTTCAACCAACGTGGGAAGGACGCAGGAGAGATTGAACGATCCAAAAGGGTCAATGGGAATGGTGATGGGGCGTGAAAAGGAATAAAGGATGAGGATCTCGGGCCCTCCCTCCGTGTCTTCCTTGGTGGCCGGAGGCAGTGTGCCATTCGCTGGCAGCGGGATATTCTGGGTCCGCCACTTTCAAGGGGAATTCGCACTGAAGCCACCCCACTCCACTGGAAGCCTGTGGCAGGGTGGGCACTGGTGGAAGGACCAGAGAATCCTGCCAGCATGAACAGCCAGAGAATTCTGACCAACAAAAGATATGCTTCGAGGGGTATAATGTTAACTAAAAGGAAAGAAAAACAAAACATGCAAGGAAAAGGAAATAAAATGGTGGTGAGATGATGGTCGTAAAAGAGTCATGGAATCCTACGATGCAGAAGGATTCGACCCATCGAATTTACACCAACCACAACCCCATCCAGAACTCATCCCCACAACCCCATGCATTTACCCTAGCTAGTCCCCCTGAAACTACGGGCAATTTAGCATGGTCAATCCACCTAACCCGCACGTCTTTGAAATGTGGGAGGAAATCAGAGGACCCGGAGGAAACCCATGCCAACACAAGGAGGATGTGCAAACTCCACACAGACAACGATCCAAGCCCGGAATCAAATCCGAGTCCCTGGCACTGTGCCACCATGCTGCCCAAATAGGGGAGATAGAGGGTACGATTCTCTGATCTTGTCCGTGCCCACCCTGCTGAAAATGAGATTGGAGAACTTGGTGTTCCAGGAAAAATATTCCATTCACTTTCAGCAGCGTTGGAGAATCACACTGTGAATGAGGATGGAGAATTACTTTGAGAATTTATGGTCTGAAATTGTTGAACTCAATGTTGAGTCCAGGAAGGCTGTAAAGTACTTAACTGAAGGATTTAGTGTTATTCCTCAAGCTTATATTGAGCTGCATGATATTTTGGAACAGAGCTTTTTTGAGGACCGTTCCTGAGAGAAACTCCTTTGGTAACACATGACGACCAAAAAAGTCCATTCAGTATTTTTTTTAAGAGGAGGCCAGTTGGTCCATCAAATCTGCACTGATCCTCTGAAAGAGCGTCTTATTCAGGACCTACATATCCCTCCCTGCTCCACCCTATCCCTGTAATCCCATGCATTTACCATGGCTAATCCATCTAATCTTTGAACATTTATGGGCAATTTAGCATGACCAATCCACTTAACTACATGTCTTTGGATTGTGAGATGAAACCGGAGCACCCGATGGAATCACATGCAAACACAGGGAAAACATAAAAACTCAACTTAGACAATCACCCAAGGCCAGAATTGGATCAGGTCCATAGTGCTGTGAGGCAGTAGTGCTAACCACTAGCCGCTGTGCCTCCCAATTGTACTGGCATGTTCACTCTATCCTTTGCTTTGTTTCACTTAGAATTCCAAGAGGCATTTTCTTCCTCACAGATTTCTACATGAACTATTTGAAATGGTAAAATGGACCATGGTTGTGACTAAAGAAGTTCCAGGCTTTCTGCTATTTTGTTAGTTACCACATTTTAATTTTAGATCATGATCTGCAACAGGTCTTAAAGGAAAAGCTACGGATTTCATACGGACTATTCTGGTGTGTTCATTATGGAGTTCTGCCTGAATCTTGCATCTTAAAAACTAGGTAGCACCGAGTTCTGTCACTCCACATAGCTGACAACTCACTGTGACAATTGTCAAGTGGTTTCAGTTCTTTGCTAGTACGTTGGTCAACCATCCATCTGATGACTATTTGTAAACTCTTCTCAACATTTTTTTTGATTTTCAACTTCAATTTTAGTTTGCCTGATTGGAAAATCCTCATCCAATCCTCCTATTGTGGAGGTTGCACCTTCAATGTCTCCATCTGATTCTTCATACAATAAATGCGACAGTGTATCAGAGATGGCATTTTGAATTGAACTGTGATATGCAACATTGCAGTCATGTTGTGAGAGAAGTGGGGACCACCATTGCTGTCTCCTTGATGCTGACATTGGGATTGCAGACTTTTGTCCCAAAGTAGCTGCCATAGGGTTCTGATCGGTTACTACTCAGCAAAAAATCTGGAACATTTCAATCATGAGTACTATTCCAAGGAATTACTTTTCTATTTCACTTTCACTCTTAATCAGTGTTCATGATGCAAATGCTCTGAGCTTCCTTTGTCCAACATTCATGACATGACTGATCACGGCTGGAATTCCGCAGTTTGAAGCGTCACCTGATAGATCAAGCCACATTTTGTGTCATAATAAATGAATGGTATATTACTTGACAAGATCCTCTTACATTTATCATAAGCATCTTGCGCCTCAGATTGTTTCCGATCTTCAAAGACTCATATAGCAGAGCTAAGACTGATGCAAGCTCAGTAAAATATGATTAGACATTTTGGACTGTACCTAAAAAGATCTAAGCTCAGGCCCATCTATTGGCTTTTGGGAATTGCATCTATTTTCTGTGATGATACTATATTTTTAAGAAACGTATTTTAATCAAGTTTCTCTGCAGGTTTTTCAAGCAACATTTTATTGTTGCTATGATGTCTGTAACGGCATCCTCTAATTGTTACTGAAGCATAGAATGGACAACATGCTGACTTTAATCTGGACTAATGCAGTGTTCTGTGGTTTTATGGTCATTTGGGGACTGCTGAGTGGAACTTGATTTGGGGACGATTGACAGGTCAGGTGATATGCCTGGGGACAGGTTTTTTTTCCACAGAAAAAAATTAGCTTTGGTTCTTAAAAAGTTTGCTATTGCTGATTAACATTGTTATTATTGCTATGACAATGGACAACTTGGGGCGATGGGCCCTTGTACCGGGCATTGCACTCCATTTGGCCTTGCGGTTCTAATAGGTTTCTAACGGGTTTTCAATTGAGCTGTTCTCTCAGTGAGAGGCAGAACACAGAATGTTCTCTCAGTGAGAGGCAGAACACAGAATGTTCTCTCAGAGCCGTCTCTGCTCATAAAATTAAGCAGCACCCTGGCTTAAGAACCACACAATCTCCCCCACTTTTCCTCAGAAGCACTTGTCCTTTCTGTCAAAAACCTGTAGCTCCAGTAATAGCCTACTGAGTCGCCTGAGGGTACAGAGATCAGGAAGCCTGGCTGATTTCATCTCTGTTTTTGAGGAACAAAGAGACCGGCTCATAATAAAATGATCTGTACTATCAATGTGCATGTTGAGATAATGTTGATTTACCAACATGTTTGTACAAAAATCTCTTTTATTTGAGTGTTTGCTTGAGACTTAAAAGCCATCCAGCCCTAGTTCCTCTCGCTTAGGCCCTCTGAAGTTACTTCAAGGCTCTGAGCATTACCTTTGTGATGTTGCTGATTTCTATCATGACTTCAATTAGTTCTTTCTTCCTTTGACCTTTTGATCAGTAAGCAGTTGCAATATGGCCATTTTTTTAATCAAGTGCAGCATTTGGCATTTCTATACAGGTGTGCTTCTGCCTTGTGGATGCCCTTACAGTGAAAATACATCAGAAAATTGTTGTCTTCTGACGAAATCTCTACCCTGGAGGCTCAGCAGAAACCAAATTGTCCTTGTCACCTGTATCGGATGAAATTCACAAGGCATTGAGAGTATGTGCTATCTCAAATGTAAGATGCTGTGAGCTCAGTAAATTTCATTGGATTCTTTCACCTTCACAAATCTACCACACACTACACAGTCTAGAGATGTGTGAAGTCACAATGTAGTTCTCAATTTTGTGTACTCACCAAATTGAAGATTACTTTTCCGCTTCCAAGCCTGAAGCTTTTCGTTATCTCTAGTGGCTTTGAGTTGAAAGTTCATCCAACTTAGTGATGATTGCTTTGAAAAGCACATTATTTACTCAGGGCAAGAAGGTTTGTTAGCATGCTATACACTTCCAGGCCAATCTCCATCAGCAAAATTGCTTTCTTGTGCTCAGCATTGCCTTATTCTGACCCACATACAAACATAAGAAGTGAGAGCAGGAGTAGGCCACTTGATCTTTCAAGCCTGCTTGCACCACGTAATAAGATTGTGGCTGATGTCGTTGTAACATCAACCTCACATCCCTAACTACTCCCCGATTACCTTCCACTCTCTTGTTAACCAAAAGTCTCCCGAGTACTACCTGAATAATATTCAAAAAACTCTGCGTCCACTGCCTTGTGAGGAGGGGGTTTTCACAGTAACTTCACTGTAGTGTTAATGTAAGCCTGCTTGTGACCCTAAGAAATAAACTTTAAAAACTAAAACTTTAAAGAAACTTCCAGAGAGTCACAGCCTTCTGAGAGAAAAGGAATTCTCCTCTCTGTCTTAAATGAGCAACCTCTTCTTTTAAACAGTGGCTGCCTAATCTTGGATTCCCTGATAAGAGGAAACATCTCGTGTCTTAGATTTTCTGATAAGAGAAAACATCCACCCTTTCAAAACTGCTCAGGGCCTTAAAGTTTTCGGTCTTTCCTTTCACCTTTTAGATCCAAAGTGTAATTATCTCCGAAAACATGTCCAATCTTTCACGATAAGAACTGAATCGTTCTTGAGCTGAATCATTCTCGAACCTTCTTATACACCCCTCACCTTCCAATGGATCCCATGACCTCAACTGTAAAATTCCATTTTCTGTTTGACAGTGACCCAGTCACCAATTTACTGAGGCCATCCTTAATCCAACATCTGTCTGCTTCCTAGTTGAAAATATCCTTTCACCCAGATGATAATTTTTTAATCCAATGCAAACTAGGCCCCTGTGGCAGTTTGAAGATGAGGCCTCACACAATCCAGCCAAATGGTCTGCCATCCAAGCAGTGAGTTAGTTGGCTGACCTTCAATCTGGCTGTCACTCAGCAAGCTGATCATGATGACCTTTTGGCAACCGCAGCTCAACCCATTCCATTTCACCAAAGCCTTTAGCCTCAAAATAACTGTAGCCTTTTTGCACCCATTTGGAGTTTCTCTGTGGCTGATCCATTGAAAATTATAATCTACCACAGGAAATCTAATGTTTTGATGCAAAATATTTCATGAATTTATTAAAAAGTCTGGTATTCATACTTTTAAAACCCTGCTAAATCTAATAACTTGAATTCTCTCACCTGGAGCGGTGACTGGAGATTGCTGAGCACCAAATTTCCCACCCTCCTTTGCAGTGGCAGTGGGGCTGTTAAGTATCAGGTGGTCCTCAGAAAGAATGCCGAACACCAAACATGGCTAATTCAAAGAAATGCCTATTCCACCATTACGCCATTGCATCTTTGGGCATAAGGTATGAATATATTACATCCATCCACATCTACATTGACAATTTGTGACCACATACTGTATAGAATGTTATAGTATGCTTGTGAGGATGAACTGCATTAGCCAGTGTCAATTCAGACCGGAATAATGAACAGATAATGTATTTTCCAGTGGCCGAGGCAGCACACCGTTACTGCTGGCAGGATCTGCTGTTGCCATTGATGTCAACAGGGTTTTGCATGTTCCAGACCCTCTGCTGTTGGGGAGCACACCACAGGCTTTCCATCACCATCAACAGGAATATAATATCATGCCAGGAGGAAGGGTTGGAAAGTTTCTGTGCCAACAATTACATGACTTCATCAACATTCTTATAGCTACATATCACTATATATACTATTATATATATATATATATCTATATATACATAATATATACATGCACCATCTGCATGATACTGCAATCTATTATAAATATACCATCTGCAAGATATACTGCAAGAGCTCACCAAGATTCCTTTGGCAGAACCTTCCAAACCAATGACCGCTACCATCTGGAAGGACAAGAGCAGCAGATACCTTGGAACACTATCACTGGAAGTTCCCTTCCAAGTCACTCACCATCCCAACTTGAAAATGTATTGGCCATTCCTTCACTGTCGCTGAGTCAAAATCCTGGAGCTCCATCCCTTACAGCAGTATGGGTGTATCTACACCTCAGGGAATGCAATGGTTCAAGAAGACAGCTCAGCAACACTTTCTCAAGTGCAACTACAGATAGGCCATAAATGTGATTCTGTAAAATTTTTCTTAAAAAAAAGCATCTTCTGTAAGTATTGACATTTGGTTTTAATCTGTAGTTATTTATGTCTGCTAACTTATAATGATTGTAGGTTCCGGTGATCAACATGACCGTATTAGTGAACAGATTGTATGCTGTTAATCGTTAATAATTCTGCTGGCGCATTTGGGACTGCTTGTAAGAGCTTCAATAAGATAATGTAGATTGATCGCTTCCCTTTCTTCATATCCAGTCCTTACTTGCATCTTTTTTTTTGCAGCTACTCTGACTTTTTTGCCATGAATATTTATATGTAGTTTGAAAAATTCCCTTGCCCTTGGTGTCATTGGAATATAACTCCTTCTGGAGTTGCGAGTCACCTTGATTTTGATAACTGCAGTGAAGTGTCCAGGAGCACTCATAATTCAATGCACCAAAGTCAAGGAAAACTTGGAAATCACAGAAAATCCATCTGAGTACAAAAGAATCTTGCCTTGTCTAAGCATGTACTCATGCATCATAGGAGTTCTTTTAGTCAGAGTCAATTGTTTAAGATGTATTGTGACAATCTATTTTATCCATAGAATCCCCACGGTGCAGGAGAAGACCATTCAGCCCAACGATTCTACACCAACTCTCCGAAAGAGCATCTTACTCAGGCCTACCCCCTATTCCTGTAGCTCAATGCATTTAAGCTCTAATGAAAGGTCATCAACATTGGCTCTATTCTCTCCCCACAGATGCTGTCAGACCTGCTGACATTTTCCAGCAGTTTCTGTTTTTGTCTCACGCATTTAACATGGCTAATCCACCAAACCTACACACCTTTGGATGCTAAGCAGCAATTTAGCATGGCTAATCCACCTAATCCACACATCTTTATACTGCGGGCAGAAACTGGAGCATCCAAAAGAAACTCACGCAGACATGGAGAGAATGGGCAAACTCCAAGTTTGCTAAGGTCGGATTCGAACCTGGTTCCCTGACGTTGTGAGGAAGCTATGCTAACCACAGTGCATTCAGGGCAGCACAGTGACACAGTAATTAACATTGCTGCCTCACAGTGCCAGGGACCCGGGTTCAATTGTGGCCTTGGGTCACTGTCTGTGCAAAGTTTGCACATTCTGCGTGGGTTTCCTCCGGGTGGTCTGGTTTCCTCCCACAGTCCAAAGATGTGTAGCTTAGGTTGATTGGCCATGCTAAATTGACCCTAGTGTCAGGGAATTAGTAGGATAATATGTGGGGTTAGGGGGATAGAGCCTGGGTGGGATTGTGGTTGGTACAGGCTCGATGAGCCAATGGCTCCCTTCCGCACTGTCGGGATTCTATGGCTCTGATTTGCATCAATAATTTTTTTTATTCTTCATTCCAATTCAATCCAATCAAATCAAATCCAATTCATAGCTCCAACAAGTTGGGACACTCCTGATCCAAGCTGACAAGATGGGCCTCTCACCTTCTGTCTTGGGCTTGATCTTCATGATCCAAGCTGATTGGAGTAGGCATAGCTCCTCGTCCAAGGCTTGATCTCATTTGCATCTTAGCCAAAAGGCCGAGATGTCGCTTTTAAAAATTGCTTCAAATGAAGCTAAAGTGTAACCTAATAACTTCAACCAAGTACAGCATGTCGGTACTACACTTGATCTTAGCCAAAAGGCCAAGGTTTTTTTTTTAATTCAAAAATATACTTTATCTCAATTAATCCATTGCAAACCTACATGTCTATACATTGCAAACAGTGCAGAATAAAAACATTTTTACAGTCCTGTACAAATTACCGCTATTACATTTCAAAACTTAAAACTACATACATGCCTCAAAAATTACTGTGTGCCGTTATTTCTCAGATTGGCGCACAGTTACGCAGGTCGAGGGTATTCTGCAGTTCCCTGGCCCTCAGTCTGCCTCCGTTAAAAGGCCTCACAGTGTGGCCTTTCCCCATTATGCCTTTGCGGCAGCTGCGCCAAGCTTCAGCGCATCCCTCAGCACATTGTCCTGGACCTTGGAATGTGCCAGTCTGCAACACTTGGTCGAGGACAGTTCTTTCAACTGGAAGATCAACAAGTTTCGGGCGGACCAAAGTGCATCCTTCACCGAGTTGATGACGCCCCCAGCAGCAGTTGATATTTGTCTCGGTGTGCGTCCCCGGAAACAGCCCGTAGAGTACAGAGGCCTGCGTCACCGAGCTGGTCGGGACGAACCTCGACAAGTACCACTGCATCTCACTCCAGACCTTCTTTGCAAAGGCACATTCCACAGCGAGGTGTGCGACCGTCTCATCAGCCCCGCAGCCACTTCAAAGGCAACATGCGGTGCTGTTGAGACCTCAAGCGTGCATAAAGAATCTGACGGGGAGTGCCCTTCTCACCACCAGCCAAGCCAGATCTTGGTGCTTGTTTGTGAGTTCTGGTGATGAGGCATTCTGCCAGATGACACTGACAGTCAGGAGCGCAGACAGGTTCTCCACCCTTCAGTGCACTAACACAGGACAAACGTGGCTGTTTATATCAACGTTTGTCTCATCATTATCGGACTGAAATTTTAATCTGCGACATTTGTGTTGCATTGTTGGCTAACATGTTTACATCCACTCAGTACGTTGCTTGTTTCAGTACAGTTATTACACAGCTCTCTTTTAAAAGTATGAATAATAGAAGTTTTTTTTTAACAAATTCATTAAATTCTTTGCATCAAAATGTTACACTTCTTGTGGTAGATTTAAATTTTCGATGGATCAACCCACAGTAAAGTTCCGATTGGGCGCGAAAGGGCTACAGCCATTTTGAGGCTCAGGCTTCATTGAAATGGAATGGGTTGAGCCGCAGTTGCCAAAAGATCATTGTAATCAGCTTGCCGAGTGACAGCCAGTTTGGGGTTAGCCAGATCAATATCAAGCTTAATTCATTTTCAGAAGGCGTTTGACAAGGTACCTCACAAGAGGTTATTGCAGAAGGTAAGGGGGCATGGAGTTGGGGGTAGGGGGTTAGCGTGGATAGAGGATTGGTTGTCAAAAAGGAGGCAGAGAGTGGGGGTTAATGGGTGCTATTCGGATTGGCGGTTGGTGACTAGTGGAGTTCCCCAGGGGTCAGTGCTGGGGCCTCAGCTATTTACCATTTATATAGATGATCTGGAGGAGGGAACCGAGTGTATCGTGTCGAAATTTGCTAATGACACCAAGATTGGTGGAACGGCAAATTGCGCGGAGGGTGTGGAGAGTCTGCAGAAGGATCGAGATAGGCTGGGCGAATGGGCCAGGAAATGGCAAATGGAATTTAATGTTGGCAAGTGCGAGGTGGTCCACTTTGGTAGGAATAATGATAGGAAGGACTATTACTTACGTGGCGACAAACTGCAGCAGGCGACGGTGCAGAGGAACCTCGGGGTCCTTGTGCATGAGTCGCAAAAACCCAGCCTGCAGGTGCAGCAGGTGGTCAGGAAGGCGAATGGGATGCTGGCCTTCATAGCGAGGGGGATTGAATATAAAAGTAGGGAGGCCTTGCTGCAGCTGTATAGGGCATTGGTGAGGCCGCAGCTGGAGTACTGTGTGCAGTTTTGGTCGCAACACTTATGCAAGGATATTTTGGCCTTGGAGGGAGTGCAGAGGAGGTTTACTAGTCTGATTCCGGAGTTGAGGGGGTTGAGCTATGAGGAGAGGCTGAATAAACTAGGCTTGTACTCGTTAGAGTTTAGAAGAATGAGGGGAGATCTCATTGAGACGTATAAGATGATGAATGGGATGGATAGGATAGAGGTGGAGAGACTCTTCCCGCTCAGAAAGGACAGTAGGACTAGGGGGCACAGCCTCAAGATAAAGGGGGGGCGGTTTAGAACGGAGTTGAGGAGGAACTTCTTCACTCAAAGGGTGGTGAATCTCTGGAATTCTCTGCCTGTTGAGGTGGTGGAGGCTGCCTCACTAAATATTTTTAAGACGCGGGTTGATGGGTTTTTGATAAGCAAGGGGATTAAGGGTTATGGGGAGAGGGCGGGAATGTGGAACTGAGACACGGCAGATCAGCCATGATCTTATTGAATGGCGGGGCAGGCTCGAAGGGCTGGATGGCCTATTCCTGCTCCTATTTCTTATGTTCTTATGTTCTTAATTCCTCAGGGGATGGTGCCTGGGGGAGGGGTGGGGTGACCTTGAGTGAGGAGATTGTGCTCATTATCAGACGTTCTGGAGCAACATCTGCTCACATCACCTGCATGGGGGCCCTGTTGAACTTCATCAGTCATCCCACCTAAAAACACTGATGGGGTTTCAGATAGATCCTGGGGCCCATACTTGAGTAATCATAAGGACTGACCATTTAAAATCAGCCAGTCTTTCTCCTAACTTTGTCAGACTGAAGGTGGCAGGAGGGGTGGGGTATAAACTGGGCGTAGGTTCTACAAAACTATTTTAACATTGTCACCACTTTGAATAGAATCATACAGTCCAGAAGAGGCCCTTTGGCCCATTGAGTCTGGACCAACACTTTAGAGACTCCCACCTAATCCCATCTGCCAGCACTTTGCCCATTGCTCTGAATGTTATGAAGTTCCAAGTGTTCATACAGATATTTTTTGAAGGATGTGAGGCAACCCATCTCTACCACCCTCCTAACCGGTGCATTCCTGTCCATCACCTCCAACCGGGTAAATCACATCTCCCCTAAATTTCCTGCCCTCACCTTGAATCCATGTCCCCTCATAACTAACCCCTCAACTTGGGGGAACAGCCGTTCCTTATGCACTTTGCCCATGTCTCTCATAATCTTACACACTTCGATTAGGTAGCCTTCAGTCTTCTCTGCTCCAACAAAAACCACGAAAGCCTATCCAAGCTCTCTTCATAACTTCCATCCAGCAAGGGCAGCAGAGCAACAATGCTGATTGGCTGTTGCAGGGAAAATTTGCATAGGTACAGTCACTGCTTCCAGAAAGCAGAAGAGCAAAATCTAATTTCTGGGGGAAAAAAAAACTGAAAAAATACACTGTAACCTGATTTTTCAAATTTAGCACAGATTTCCTGCAAAACTAAAAGGAACAAAACTAATGAAATTAGTTAACTAGGTATCGATGGCTGGGCAGGTGGTCTACTGTAGTTGCATGATGTGGAAGCTGGCAGGTTTCATTGCCAGCTGCAGTGACCACATCTTCAGCAAGTATTGGTTGCTCAAAGAACTTTGGCTCAGAATTGGTGAGCTGGAGTCTGAGCTTCAGATGCTGTGACACATCCGGGAGGGGGAGAGCTACCTGGGCACTTTGTTTCAGAAAGTGGTCACACAACAGTACATTAAGTATCTCCAATTCCGCCGGTGGTCTGGGACAGCAGGGTATGATTGCAAGTGAAGCAGGTCGGGGGATGCTGAATTCAGGAACTGAGGAACCTCAGCTCTTGACCTTGTCCAACAGGTGTGAGATACTTGTTCCCTGCGTGGATGACGAAAAGGCTGTAAGGAGGATGAGTGAGCCAACCACTGGACCGTGATACAAGAGGCCATTCAAGGAGCAAAAAGACAAGTGGTAATTGTAGGGGATTCTATAATTCGGGGGATTGATAGCATCCTTTGTAAACAGGATTGAGAGTCCCACATGGTATGTTGCATGCCCAATGCCAGGGTGAGAGACATCTCTGACCAGCTTGAAAGGATACTAAAGTGAGAGGGAGAGGATCCAATTATTTTGGTCCACGTTGGGAAAAACAATATAGGCAAGATAAGGAGAGAGGACCTGTTTGGGGATTATCAAACACTAGGAACTAAATTAAAGAACTGGTCCTCAAGGGTTACAATCTAAGGCTTACTCCCTGAGCCACGTGCAAATTGACATAGGGTTGAGAGAATTAGAGAAGTAAATATGTTTACTTCTCTAATCCATGATCAAGGAGAAAATAGCGAGGCATCTTGAGGAGAATTGTTTGATAGAGCAGACGCAACACGGTTTCGTTAAGGGGAAGTCGTGTCTGACGAATTTATTGGAGTTCTATGAGGGTGCGTCAAGGACGGTGGATAGAGGAGAGCCGGTGGATGTGGTGTTTCTTGATTTTCAGAAGGCGTTTGATAAGGTGCCGCACAAGAGGTTATAACAGAAGGTTAGGGGGCATGGAGTTGGGGGTAGGATGTTAGCGAAGTTCTAGCGAAGAGGATAATAAAGTAGTCACAAGAACTTTAAACTAGCAAGTTCGGGGGGAAGGGAAGAGTTAAAATACAGGAAATATAATGATTAATAGAAAGCAAAGCAGCAGGTTAGCATGTGGGGAACATCAAAAATCATGTCTTTTTTCACCACCCTTTTAATATGCCTTTCTGCATTCAGAGATCTGTGGACAAACACGCCAAGGTCCATTTCTTCCACAGAACTTCCTAGTGTCCTACCATTCATTGAATACTTGCATGTCAAATGACTCCTTCCAAAGTGTATCACCTCATATTTGTGAGGGTTGAATTCCATCTGTCACTTATCTGCCCATTTGACCATCATCTGCAAATTTACTATCTTACTGCCCACATAGTCATCTATGACATCTATATAAATAATAGTGAATAATAGAGGGCCCAACACAGATCCCTATGGTGTGCGATTGGACACTGGTTTCCTGTCACTAATCCTGTCTGGAGACAATACACATCTCTTTAACCTGTGCTTAATGCTCTCTCTACTCACATTGTCTGTACCTTCAAGACTTGATTAGCTGTAAAGACTCACATTCCAATCATTATTCTGTAAATTGAGTTTGTGTCATTATATACCCTGTTTGTGAAAAGAACTCCAACTCATCTGATGAAGGAGCAGCGCTCTGAAAGCTAGTGGTGTTTGCTACCAAATAAACCTGTTGGACTTTAACCTGGGGCTGTAAGACTTCTTCCAGTCACTAAAGCAACCTTCTGTCATCAACCTCTGTCTCCTGCAACTGAGCCAATTTTGAATCCACTTTATCAAATTACCCTGTATCACATGTGCATTTACCTCCTTTCCAAGCCTCTCATTGTCAAAGGCTTTGCTGAAATAGAACATAAAACATAGAACAGCACAGCACAGTACAGGCCCTTCGGCCCTCAATGTTGTGCCGAGCTATGTCCAAACCCACTCTCTATCATTCTTCATGTGCTCCATGTGCCTATCCAATAACCACTTGAAAGCTCCTAAAGTCTCTGACTCTACTATCACAGCAGGCAGTGCATTCCACACCCCAACCACTCTCTGAGTAAAGAACCTACCTCGGACATCCCACCTATATCTCCCACCTTATAGTTATGCCCCCTAGTAACAGCTATATCCATCCAAGGAAATAGTCTCTAAATGCCTACCCTATCTATCCCCCACATCATCTTATAAACTTCTATGAAATCTATATAAACAACATGAACTGCATTACCCTTATCTACACACCTGTCACCTCCTGAAAAAATGTAATCAAATTTGTTTGGCATGACCTCCCTCTGATGAAGCCATGATGACTATCCCTGATCAAGCTTTGTCTCTCCAAGTGGAGATAGATGCTCTCCTTCAGAAGTTTCTTTAATAGCTTCCCTACTACTGATGTGAGACTCACTGGTCTGTAGTTCCCTGCTTTATCTCTACAATCCTTCTTAAATAGCGGAACCACATTAGCTGTTCCCCAGTTGTCTGTCACCTGCCCTGTGGCCAGAGAGGAATTGAAAGTTTGGGTCAGAGGCCCTGCAATCTCCTCAGTTGCCTTCCACAGCAGTCTGGGACACAATTCATCTGGATCTAGACTATGCACTAAGATTGTTAAATTCTGCCCCTGTGTCTTCAAGAAGGTAAATTAGCCAACACGTGGAGGATAGGAATTCGAACCTACAGCTTTTCAAATTTTAATGGACAGCAGGTCATGTGCAGCAGATACTTAAATGTTCAATGACAAATTTTATATAGGGTCCACTAAAGACAGGTTTGTTTTTCTCTTTCTCAGCAGTTCAAACTTCATTTCCATTTTTGCACTCGGTTTTCCTACTCTGTTGTGAAGCATTCTTCAGAGATTTTTCCCTTAAAGCGATGATTAGGATTAAAAGAATGCATGGGGAAAAGAACATAATGTCAGTGAAAGCAAACCCTGCGAGAGTGAATGTCACTGGAGTGTGCAGACATTCCCACTTCCTTTGAGTGACTGACAAGGGGAGGAAGAATAAGTACATAGATTGTTATTTTGGTATTTTCCACTTGTGCAATGATAAACATTCTGAACTAGAGAGAAAGCTGGTCAGGGCCATATTGTTTCTGAAGCACAAACAATTTGAAACGGAAGATTTTTCTGTTTACACATCAGGGACATGCGCAGAATTCAATTTGTGATTTGAAGACAGTCAGTATTTGTTAGCATCTTTAATAACAATGTTTTATAACTTTATTTTAATTGTGGATCATTTCTAAAAGATAGCAAGATCTGATCCCATAAACTGACTATACTCTTCCTTTGAGCTTTTTATATCAGAGGCCTGAATAAGAAGATCAAAGAAAAATTACTGATCTATCCTGCAGCAATGTTATAAATGGGACAGCATTTTTTAAGAACTAGAAAGATAGGCATAGTGTATATAGGCTGAAAATTATCATCAGTGTTATCCTACAGGTACTTAACGCATTCACATCAAATGTCTTCCTTCCCATGAGTAAGTGCCTACATTTAAATATAAAGAGAGGAAATTGATGTAAACATTTTAAGGGCTACTTTTAACTCCGCTATTAGGAACAGTTAAAAGGGACCATAATCTTTATGCTCAACTTATCATTCCTGGGAATGATGTTCCTTAGAAAATCAGACGTAAACTCTTAGCCATGTCCTTCTCTCATCTCATGACATGCTTGCTTCCAAATTCCAAAGTAAACTCTGGAAATTCTGGACAATGTAAGTGTAGCTTTAACTTGGATAGAACATTGGCTGAGTTACAGAATGTGGACGGAGAAAGAACAGCTACAATAATCTAACAACAATAATGGCAATACTGGCTTCATGATGGTGTTTCTGGCTGAGAACTAAGCATGCTGGAGATTTTGGTCAACTTACAGATTAAAACAAGATTCAGGCCATAAAGAGTATATAGTCTGGGAGCTGTGACCTGAAGCTTTTCAGATGAGGGAAGTTGTTTACATTAACCAAGACACCGTGGCGCTGATTTTTATGGCTGCTATGTATGGGACATGTCAAATGAGCTGAGTGCAATGGCATCGTTCAAAAGTAATTTCATTGGATGTTCAAGCCATGTGATCGATTTCTGGTTACACAGTTGGCTGGGTGATGGAGAATCTCCCAGAAGTGAGTGCAGAATTGTGGACAAAAGAACATGTGAGTTCTTTATTTGGCAGTGATCAAAGAGATCAACCATTGCAACAAAACCGTGTACCCTGAAGGATGCTTCAGAGGTAGAGAGATTCTTCCCGCTTAGAAAGGATAGCAGAACTAGAGGGCACAGCCTCAAAATAAGGGGATGGGGGGCCGGTGGGGGGGGGGGGGGGGGGGGGGGGGGGTGGTTTTAGATCGGAGTTGAGGAGGAACTTCTTCACTCAAAGGGTGGTGAATCTCTGGAATTCTGTGCCCATTGAAGTGGTGGAGGCTACCTCGCTGAATATATTGAAGTCACGGGTAGATAGGTTTCTGATAGACAAGGGAACTAAGGGTTATGGGGAGAAAGTGGGGAAGTGGAACTGATCCACTTCAGATCAGCCATGATCTTGTTGAATGGCAGGGCAGGCTCGAAGGGCTAGGTGGCCTACTCCTGCTCCTATTTCTTATGTTCTTATGTTCAGAGAAGAAGGTAGATTCTACATCGAAGATATTTCTTGGCCAAGGTTTTCCTAAACTCAGTAGTATCTATTTTTATTTAAACAGTTAAAGTTAATGTTCAGTAAATAGTTAATGAGGTGCAACTGTTTATGTTTGAGTTGGTACTAGAAGTGTTGAATAAAGAAATCATTGAATTAATGTCCTTGTTTGTCTCATGAAACTAGAATGCTTGGAAAGTGTTTAAATTAAAGCTTTATAACAATCGGTATTTTTCAGGCTGGAGTAAGTTTGAAGTGGATTTCGTCAGGGATGGCATTGAGACCTTTGTTGTTCCTAATGTAAATCACTGATCGAGAAACTTCAGACATGAAGATAGATTGAAGAAATTTAGACTGTTCTCCTTGGAGGGGAGAAGGTTAAGAAGAGATTTGATAGAGGGGTTTGAACTCATGAAGAGGCTGGATAAAGTAAACAGGGAGAAAAAGGATCATAAAAGGACTCATAAAAGCCACTCATAAAAGGATCAAGAATGTGAGGGCACAGATTTAAAGTTATTTGCAAAAGAAGCAAATTTGTTATGTATACTATTAATGGCTATTATTAGTTGTTCCAAAAACAAGCATTTCACAGAACTATAGCACCATAGAATGCTTACAGCATAAAAGGAGACCATTCACTCGTAATATCCATGCTGGCTCTCTGCAGCAGCAACACACGTCAAGTGAAATTTTACATCCTTTCCCACGAACAGGATCAGAAGGTCCTGAAGGAATTGACAGCTACTGTGGATTCCTGGGTAGTGGGAATATATGAGCTATACAAAATGGAATAGACTGCAGTGGGGCCAGGAGATTCTGCCAATGGCCAATGGGGAGCCATTTCCACTGAAAGAAACTCCACTGAGGGTAATCCTGCCTCAGGGGCCTGGGGAGTTCCCATGCTGCCACCTTTCCTTGTGGCCCTGAAATTTGTTTCTCTTCAGATAATTATCCAATTCTCTTTAAAAGTCTTGATTTAAACTGCCTTGTCCCAATTTGGGGACATCCATCTTCAGATGCTTCATTAATGACCTTCCCTTCAGCTCAGAAGTGGGATGTTCGCTGATGATAGCACAATGTTCTGTATCATTCAGTACTCCTCAGAAGCAGTTGATGCCCAAATCCAAAAAAGCCTTGACAATATCCAGGCTTGGGTTAACAAGAAGCAAGAAATATATGTGCCACATGAGTGACAGGCAATGACTATCTCTAACAAGAGAGGACCTAATCATTGCCCCTTGACATCCAATGGCATTATCATTGTTAAATCACCCACTATCAATATCTTGGCGTTAGCATTGACCAGAAACTGAATTGAACTAGTCATACTGGTGAGTAACACACCTCTTGACTCCCCAAAGCCTATCCACCATCTACAAGGCACAAGTCAGGAGTTTGATGGAATACTCCCCATTTGCTTGCATGAATGCAGCTCCAACAAACTCAAGAAACTCAACACCATCCAAGACAAAGCAGTTGCTTGATTAGTAACTCTTTCACAAGCATTAATTCCCTCTACCACAGATGAACAGTAGTAGCCGTGTGTGTCATCCACAAGATACACTTCAGGAACTCATCCGGTTCCTTAGACAGCACTTTCCAAAACTCACAACCACACCTATCCAGAAGGACAAGATTAGCAGATAACTGGGGATGCCACTGCTTGCAAGTTCCCCTTCAAGGCACTCAATGTCTTGACTTGAAAATATGCCACTATTCCTCCACTGTTGTTGGGTCAAAATCCTGGGATACCCTCCTTAATAGCACTGTGAGTGTACCTGCATCTTATGGATTGCAATAGCCCAAGAAGGCAGTTCATAACCATCTTCTCAAGGGCAAGCAGAGATGGGCAATATTGGCAGATAAAAGGCTGTTCCTTATATCACCATTGCTTCTTTAATCATTCTGAATTAAATTTCTCTCCTCCTCATTAGTTCCCCCAATGGGACCTTCTCTCTGTCTCCTCTGTCTAGATTTTTCATTATTCTGAACACCCCTATCAAATGTCTTCTTAACCTTCGCTTCTCTAAGGAGAAAGGCCCAACTTTCCCAATCTATTTATGTGACTGGAATTTCACATCACTGGGACCATTCTCATGAACCTTTCCTGCAACATTTCTAAGGCCTTTAGATTCTTCCTCTATTGTGAAGCTCAGAATGGAACACAATATTCCAAATGGAGCTGAACCTGTCTCTTATGCATATTGATCATAACTTCTTTGATATTGTTCTCTATGTCCCTAATTATAAAACTAGATTCCTGTTTGATTTAGTTGTTTTTTTCAACCTGTCCTGCCACTTTCAATGATGTACGCACCAATACAGCCAGTTTATGGAAATAATTTGAAAAGGAAATACATTTTCAGTAATTAATATAATGCTCAGAATACTGGAAATCTGTTTTGTTTTTTTTCTTGGTACATATATCAGATTATTGATCATATTATCTTGCAAGGTTTACGGTACTGGTGCTCCTTAATTTGTTTATATAATAACATTAGGCAGAGAACGCAGGAAAATGCTCAGCAAAAATAATTTGACTCCTTTGCTGTAACATAAATTCTAAAATCAACCTGGGCAACCTGTAATTTTAGCTTTACCAGAAGTTCTTTTTTGAGTTGGTCATGGGATATGGCCATCTTTAACCCTTTCCATGTTCTGTACTCCCCACTAACCGAAAGGACAACAAGGCATCCTGTCTTCAAGTCTCTGTTAACGGCTGCTGAGAGGGTTGTGAGACGAAGCAAAGTGAGCCTGTCACTCCTTCCTATGGACATGTATTTTACCCCCGTTAAATCAATCTGCACTTAAGGTCGCAGCTTTCTGCTTGGGGAATCAGTGGATAATAAATGCATGGGAAAGAATAGGGTGATAAATGCATGAGAAATAGAAAGGTGGCATATTTTTGAGGAAAGCAAGCTGTTAAATTCATGAAGAATCACAAGGTGCTAAATGCATCGGAACCTTATGCTGGTAAAAGTGCAGGGCCTCATGGGGTGATAACCATATGGAGAATTTTAAGGTGAATTACACAGAGAATAAGGAGGTTGTATATGCGCTGAGAATCATAAGGTGATAAGTACATGTTGAATCATAAGGCTGTAACTGTGTTGAGTCTCAGAGGATGCTAACATATACAGGATCACAAGGCACTGAGAATCAAAATGCATCAGAAATCGTGGCCTCAAATTTGTTTATGCTTGATTTTGGGTTCGATGTAACCATTTCAACTGCCTTAATATTGGCCTGGAAATTGCCTCATCCAAGTAATCAATGATGAGCTATCATCTGCAATGCTCCTAGAATTCTAGATCTCCCCCTAATAGAGACTGTTCACCTTGTTCATCACACTTTTAAGTACCAAGGGCTGAGTGGGCTGGTGGATGGGGGGGGGGGGGTGCATTTATCCAATTGCAGATGGCAACACTCATCAGCCATATAACAACAGTGGGAGACCCCCACATAGGCTGTTTTTTTATTCAATCGTGGGGCATGGGTGCCACTGGCTGGCCAGCACTTATTGCCAATCCCTTATTGCCCTTGAACTGAGTGACTTGCTAGGCCATTTCAGAGGGCAGTTGAGAGTCAACCAATTTGCTGTGGGTCTGGAATCACATATAGGCCAGACCAGGGAAGGATGGCAGATTTCCTTCCCTAAAGTCATTAGTGAACCAGATGGGATTTCCTGACAATCAGCAATGGTTTCATGGCTATCAGAAGATTCTTATTTCCAGGATTTTTTTATTGAATTCAAATTCCAACATCTGCTGTGGCATGATTTGAACCCCGGTCTACAGAACATTTTCTGGATTAATAGTCTTGCAATAATACAACTAGGCCATTGCATTCTGAAGTGAGTGCCCACTGATGTGTCTTGAGTGGAGAAGGCTCAATGTCTACGCACACCTCCTCACACACCAACTTGGTAAAGACGCCTAAAACAGGCATTAGCCCGTTTTTTTCAAATATGCAATGGACCTAGCACCTATTTTAGCTGGCCACCATGGATGCCTGAAAAACTGCCCACCCTAATTTCAGGCTATTTTTCAGGCATCCATGGTGGCCGACTAAAATAGGCGGAACCTAATTTTAGGCAACTTTGCATGCAGGATGTTGTTTCTTGAAATTGAACTGCGTTGTAACCATAAAGTGGGAATTACAACATTCAAATGACATCTTTTTGGGGAATAAGCATATGGAAAACCAGAGGTCGTACAAACAAATCTGCATATGTGGTATGCAAAGTTCTACCTGCTGACAACTTTTCTTATCTAGTTATTCTCAGGCACAGGAAAGAAAACTGCTTTGAATGCAAACCAACATCTTCAGCAAGAACCTCAATAAAAGTTAGAACCTACAACACAGTGGATTACTATTTTTTCACCCTCAATAGAACTTGGGTCATGAAATGAAGGCATTAATCTCTTTTTAAAGGAGTTATTCTAACTCTTCAAAAGCTGAAGCGATCTTTGGAAAGGCCTGAATTTTCTGGGCAGATGTCTGATGTATTTTCAGCTCTGAGCATCTGGTCCTGAAGAAATCAATGCTTACTGTGCAACATTCAAATGCCATGAGAAATTCTATATCAATCATCCCACTTGTTTAGTTGTAATGATGGTAAACAGGCAATATTCACCATCAAAGTTGGATAAAATTGGCAGCAACTTCCGGTGTTCTGCGTCTGTGTAATTGAGAAGTTGCTATCAGTGTTCTCCTACTTCTCCATAAGGTGTAAATCCTTGCAGACTTAGGAGCCACTTGACTTGACAAGAACTTCCACGTTTCACATGGTTAGGCTGACTGTGAAAAGGACTCCATTTTCTGCAGAGTGGAGCCTAAGTTTTGACAGTAGGAATGAAATTCTGCCACCTATCCTCCTATAATCACTGGGCTGTTGCTGTTCAGGATAGTCTCTGTTGACACTACCAAAGTTTTTGGTTTCCATACCAATGGCAGGCATTTTCATGGCACTAACAATCCACCCTTTTCACTCTTTAACGGGAAGTGGTGATCCTTTGCAGGTCACATGATCAGGCCAGGCCCTGGGCGGCTGTGTGCAAAGCCAGTCAGATGTGAGCACACGTGTCCTGGGTTTGGGAGAACCTGCAATTGGAGACAGGTTGGAAAAGAGACTAGGTCTGTGTATATTGTTCCGTCTAATCCTTCTCTTGCATATACAACTATATAAATATTATTTGTAATAAACCTTTTCTCTTGGAGCCACAACTAGTCTACAATTTTTTACTGTTGCAGTTAAATTGGACAAGAAAATGATACAGTAATTACCACTAATCATATAATCCTTCTGGCAATTCCAACAAATTAAAATGAAAAAAAATCAGAATTATATTCTTCTCCCCAATCTGTCTTAAATTGGATGATATTTATTACATCGCAACAGCAAAGTGAACTTCTTTGAATGGCAATCACATTCAAATAAATTTGATAAAAGAAACCTCCCTTCCTGGATCTGGGCCACAGTCACAAAGCCAATGTAAACTGATGGATGCCTGAGAAGTTGTGACACAGGAACTCCCAGCACAGTGAGTACACACCCCTGTTCCTGCTGCAACTGGTCTTGTAAAGGGAAGCTTCGAGGCTTAGCACTTAAATCTGAATTGTTAGTCCTGAATCCCAGTACACTGCACTCCAGCCTTATTGAAGACTATTTTGTTGCCCTCTTATCTGGTTTGTTTGAAAGGAGTCAGAGCAATGGCAGATTTTCAACAAAATCAATAATGTTTGTGTAAGATTATTGAATTTCTTTTTTACAAAGGAATTCTGCAAATAAATTTACTTTTTACTGGGGCACAACGGTGGCACATTGGTTAGCACTGCTGCCTCACAGTGCCAGGGACCAGGATTCGATTCCCGGCTTGGGTGATTGTTTGTGTGGAGTTTGCACATTCTCCCTGTTTCCGCCTGGGTTTTCTCCGGGTGCTCCAGTTTCCTCCCAGTCTGAAAGATTGTGTTAGGTGCAACGGCCATGCTAAATTCTCCCTCGGTGATCCAAACAGGGGCTGGAGTGTGGCAACTAAGGGATTTTTACAGTAATTTCATTGCAGTGTGACTGTAAGCCTACTTGTGACTAATAAATGAACTCTAATTTTTAGTGGTATTGTCAGAGAGTTTTCACTTAAGGTCTCTGCCTAGACACTCCACAGAGCAAAGCTATTGCGTTATTCACCTCAGCATACTCAACAGGCAATTTAAAATAAAACTTATATGTTTTAAACAGATGCATTTTTCATTCTTTTGTTCACTGAAGACATAGTGGCATCGTGAAATGTTGTTATGGAACTGATAGTGTCGGCATTGTCTACCTCAGCAAATAGTGATCAGATTTTAGTCTTGAGAAATCTATGCAAGTATGTGTGGATATCTAACACAATAGGTAGTGTGGGCTCTTAATTAACATCGCTTACTCCAAAGAAGCCAAGATAGCTTGATAGAATAATTTAGTTCATTATGTATGCATATAATCTAATATTTCAAAATTACTGTTACAGTTAAATTGGACAAGAAAATGACATAGTAATTACCACAAATTATAATAACCCTTCTGGCAGTTACAACAAATTAAAATAAAAATATCAGAATTGTATTCTTCTCCACAATTCTGCCTGAAATTGGATGAGATAGAGTCGGTAAGTGCGAGCGGTGTTAATTTCCCATTTATTACCCATCCCGAGTTGCCCTTGGGAAGGTTATGGTGAGTTGCCTTCTTGAATTGCTGCAGTCCATATGCTGTGGATTTACCCACAACGCTGTTAAGGAGGGAATTGCAAGATTTTGACCCAGCGACTGTGAAGGAACGGCAATATATTTCCAAGTCAGGATGGTGAGTGGCTTGGAGGGGAACTCGTAGGTGGTGGTGTACCCGTGTATCTGCTGCCCTTGTCCTGCTAGCTGGAAGTGGCCTTGGGTTTGGAAGATGCTGTCTGAGGATCTTTGATGAATTACTGCAGTGCATCTTGTAAATAGTACACACTGCTGCTATTGAGCATTGGTGGTGGAGGGAGTGGAAGTCTGTGGATGTATTGCCAAACAAGCGGGCTGCTTTGTCCTAGATGATATCAAGCTTCTTTACTGTTGTTGGAGCTGCACCCATTCAGGCAAGTCATCAGTATTCCATCACTTGTGTCTGGTAGATATTGGACAGGCTTTAGGAGATAGAAAGTGAGTTATGCACCACAGTATTCCTAGCTTTTGACCTGCTCTTGTAGTCACTGTGTTTATATGGCGAGTCCAATTGAGTTTCTGGTCTTTCTTCATTCTCCGCATAGGGCTAGCACCTGACAATTTTCTCACTCTTCTTGCTCTTTTTTCCGAGGAACACCCAATGATTATGGCAACCCGTCTAACATCCGTGGGAATGCATTAAGGAATAAATCAATTACAGTTGTTATAACAACCCGACAATTTTGACAGAGTTACTTGAGGGTCACCTGTCCCTAAATTGGCCGGTGAATGCAGAGATAGCCAGCTGATTGGCTGATCATTGTAATGTTAAGATGGATGTGCTGTGGAGGTGAGCAGGTTTGGGAACTGGAATTGGTCTCACCTTATGCATATTTCCTGTGTTGGTAAAGCTCATTCCCCAGCTTCCATTTATAAAGTGGAGGAAATAGATATTTGCAAATGCTACCAATTTATGTTATGATCCTGGATCAGACCCCCAACCTTTAAGGACCAATAACTTTTTGTTTAAAGCGTACAATGGCTGGGATTCTCCAATCTCGCTCACCCCGCTACCGCTATCAGCGAGAAAGGAGAATTTGGTGCTCAGCCAAAACTTCATTCATTGCCACAGAACTGGAGAATCAGTCTCCCATCCATTGACTCTGTCCACACTTCCCACTGCCTTGGCAAAGCAGACAGCATAATTAAGGACTTCATGCACCCCAGACATTCTCTCTTAAATCTTCTTCTTTCGGGAAAAAAGATACAAAAGTCTGAGGTCATGGACCAACCGACACAAATGCAGCTTCTTCCCTGCTGTGTCAGACTTCTGACCTACCTTGCATTAAGTTGATCCTTCTCCATACGCTAGCGATGACTGTAACACTACATTCTGCACTCTCTCATTTCCTTCTCTATGAATGTTATGTTTTGTCTGTATAGCACGCAAGAAACAATATTTTTCACTGTATGTTAATACATGTGACAATAATAAATCAAATCAAATCAAAAGAATCCCAGCTGCAAGCACAATCAGTCAAAATTTGAGACTTGGGACATTTGGAAAGAGAAAAAAAGTAATAGATTGCATGTGTTTTGAGCAGGCAAAAATAAATTTTAGTGTACAAAAATAGAAAAATAAAACCATTTACAATATCTGCCTTATACTCTAACATTAAAGGTTAACAGGAAGTAAATACCAATTAATAGTCAAACTGAGTTCAATAAACAGCAGATGCAGCCAAGAAAACGTTCTATAGATTTCTCAACAACCAATCCAGACATCAGTAACACTTTGAGTCAACCAATCCCATTGTGTCAAACAATCCCATTGAAACTTCTGTCTCTCTCATGACAGATTCCAGTCTTCACCTTCGAAGGTCACACCTTGGAATTTTCTCTCTAAGTCGTTCTAACTTGGATGGCTTCAACAGCCGCTCATCACACGTTTTCAATCTTACCTCCCGAGATTCTGTTCCCTGGGATCCCCGAGTTGAACTCAATCACCAACTCACAAGCACAATCTAGCTCTTCAGATGTGCTAAGCAGAACACTAGTGTTCCCAAAGGTTACCTTTGCTTCAGCAGCCCATAACAATGAATCACCAACCCGCTGCTGCCTGCTTTGCTTTCCCGGGCATCTCCTGAGCCCTCTCCACTTAGGGTCTGCCAACCATATCCTTTTTTTGACTGCTTGGAACCTCTTTCTCTGCTTCTGTGTCTTCTTAACTGGGACATGTCCCTGTCTGCTTTCCTAATCCCCTGCCTGGGACTCGTTTTTTGAAACTCTCCCTGTCCCTTCTCATTGTCCCCAGAATGGGACATAATGAAATTCTGATTGCAGTTTGATGGGATGACATGTACAAATGATGCTTATGCAGTCAAAGGGGAAAAAAACATTCAATACTAGAGAACTGTTGGAGGCCAGGAAACATTAACACTATCTTCTATACATTTAGTTGCACAAGACTATGCTTTGGTAATTATCCTTTAAATGTATCATGTGCAGAACCATTCATTCTGATCCTTGATGTGTCCAATAATTATACTAATTTAAACAGAGCTGCTTAACTCATGGTTACACATGAATGACCATGAGATTCTTCCACCTGTTTACCTCCCTTTACTGAAAATAGAATAAACTGACAGTTCGAAATGTGATATAGAATATTCTACAATCTTAATATAATAGGTTGAGGATGAGTTGATGCAGCTTTAACAATAAAGGCTTCATTGCCAACAGATTTATAGACATGTGGGTTGAGTGGTGAATTAGGTATTGACGACCTTTAAAAAGTATCTGAATGAGAACTTGGCACGCCATAAAATTTAAAGTCATGGGCCAAGTGCTGATAATGGGATTTAGGTGGGAGGTCATGGCAGTTTGATTCTCCTAAAAAAGACCAAACTTTTCCCTTCTGTTTTTTGGACATTCTTAGTTGAATGAATCTCTGGCATTCTGTGCCGGGAGATCCATGCTGGTAAGAGCTGGGTGGGGCCTGAACCCTCCTGAGTGGCCAGCATTAGTGTACTAAATAGGCCACTGCACGTGAACCCATCTGTCAGTGTGGCAATTGGTGCCCTAGCACCCAACCCCCCCTCCACACCCCCGGTCCCTCCCTCCCATCGCTAACCTCCCGATCACCCATCTCCTGATTGCATCCCAGCCCCTCTTACTCACAATCATTGGCTTCTCAACCCCTCCCCCCAATTTGGGCCAGCCTCAATCACCAGCCCCAAGTCATCTCTGATCTCCCCTCATGTGCGTCCCTGATCTCCCCCATCAGGTGCAGTCCTGATCCCCCAACTATGTGCAGCCCCAATCACCTTCCTCCCTCCCTCTCCCACAGACCCCTAATGCAGAGTGCATAGCGGGTCCTCCCGCAACCACTACTGGTCAGTCCTTCCACCCTGTATGCCATGCCCCTGGCTCAGCCTTTTGGTATTATTTGGTGCCTGGTGAGCAGTGTCAGTGTGCCCAGTGGGCAGTGCCAGGGTGCCCAACCTGGCATTGTCCAAGGGGCAGCCCCCTGCCCCGATCTCCTGGGGGGTGGGGGGAGCCTTAATGGCCCCTGCCCCACCAGTGGGGTAATCATACCTTGTCCCCATTGATGGGAACCAGCTTTAATTCCCACTGGTTGGAGTCTCTCCCAATGGAGTGGGAGACATTAGCAAGCCTGAAGGATACCATCCTAGGCCTTGCTAAGGATACAGAAATGTGAATCCCTATGTTGTAATCAGCCTCTCGCTGACTTGCAACGCGGGGTTGATAAAAGGGGCCTGGGAGACCCATGATCTTTTGACAGGCCCCTTTCACTGCTGTCTCCTGGCCCGCTACGTTACTCGAGCAGCGCAGCAGGCCGAGGGAATTACGCCCAGGTGTTTCACACCAGTTAGTACATAGTCGATGGGCCAAACAGTCCTCACCAGTCACATAACCTTTCAGGGTCATGCTACTTAACTCTAAAATGGCTGCTTAACCCTTTCATGTCTGATCTCATCATCATTAATGGTGTGACGTCTAGACTCTTCCCCTTTCATCTGATAGTTCTGCAGTCACTAAATTTAAATGAATTAAAACAGAGGCAGTGACATAGGCACCTAGGGGAGGTAATAAATCTAGGGGTGATACAGCCCACTTGTTTTCTTCAGGCACTCAAACGCTTCATTATCACTTGTTTCTCTTTGTCACTGAGGACCAATGTGATGCTCAATTTCACCCTCAATGTATCCAACCCAAAGAACAAATGAAAATTATTTCCAATCGCTGGAATAATCACAATATGAACCCTGATATCCTACAGCACACATGGAAGCTGATGAGGAGCAGCATTTTACAACCACACACAAGCAAGGAAGAAATTTCCGCTGAGGTCAACAGACATTTCTCTTGTCCGGCCCTCGCCTGCTCTGGTCCCATGGTGGGCGAGGCGGTAGAATTCAGGTGTTGAGTTGGTACTATCCGTGTAAGTGATACGTATGAATGTTGTCATGAAAATGCCTCTTTATTTCTGAGAAATAATTTTCTGAAAACTTTGAACTGACTTGAAATAGAACCATAGAACCCTGCAATGCAGAGAGAGGCCTTTCGGCCCATCGAGTCTGCACTGAACACAATCCCACCCAGGCCCTACCCCCAAATCCCTACATATTTTACCCACTAATCCCTGTAACCTAAACATCCTACTACACTCAGGGGCAATTTTTAGCATGGCCAATCAACCTAACCCGCACATCTTTGGACCGTGGGAGGAAACCAGGGCACCTGGAGGAAACCCATGCAGACACGAGGAGAATGTGCAAACTCCACACAGACAGTGACCCGAGCCAGGAATCGAACTCAGGTCCCTGGAGCTGTGAAGCAGCAGTGCTAACTACTGTGCTACCGTGCTGCCCTATATGTAATACTAAAATGTAATACTTTAAACAATGAGACCGCTTTAACATGCAAAGCCACCTTCCAAGGTGAAGATGAGAAATGTAAACAGGAACCACCTCTGAAATGGAGTATGAGAAAGAGAGAGACAGATTTTAAAGGAAATCAACACACATCAAAACCCAACAAAGGAAGAGATTAAAAATTCAAAAACACTGAATTTTAATTGAAAGTAAAGACAATGGGAACAGATAATCAGCTAGATATGCCCAACAAACTGTTGAGGATGAAATAACCCCATCTCTTATTGTTTTTTAACTATCCTGAAATGTGTCAAAAGCCACTGAGATGAAAGATCAAAATATGATTATTCATTCTACAACAATGACTACAAGGCATGTTAATATAGAGGTAGAAGATTTTAAGAACTAGTTTTGCCAAGCCAGACACAGAGAAAAGACATAGAAATCATCTGGAAAAGCTGAATGGAGAAGTAAGAAATCTTTCTCTCTCTCAAGTCAGGAAAAGCCAACTCTACACAGCATGAAAATCCAATCTAAGAGATAGTGGGTAGAATTTTCCTGTGTCACCCACCATGGGAATGGTAGTCGGGGGACACGGACTATACAAATGTCCATTGACCTCGGGTGGGATTTTCTGGCATTGGGGCGTTTGCGGCTGGAAAATCCCGACGAGTGACCATCCCTTGAGAAAGCCATGGAGTTCTGGGAGATAGATCATGGAACTAAAAGGAGGGAAGTTACCCCCAGGAAAGTGTAGTTACCTGGACTTCAGTTCAACTCCAGCATTATAAAGAGAACTAATTAACTTAAAACAGCCACAGCATTCAACAATCTACACCTTAAATACAAGAAAAACATTTAATCATATATTCTTTCAATTTTAATTAGTACTCTAACTTTTCTTACTTCAGACATTTGTATCTGTGCGTATGTGTGGTCGCTTCTTTTATTTTTGCGGGGTTTAGTGGCTAATAAACTTGCTCTTTCTTTGACTCAAGAAAACCGGTTTAAAAAGCAAAGACATTTGGACTGGAAAAGGCATCATCGGGGAAACAAAAAAACTTAGTGTCATCCAACTGAGGAGGCCAAATAAATGGAGCCAGTTCATCCCTCTTCACCCAATTATATCAATGCAAACAGGATAAAGATCAGGCACTCAAATGCCAACATAAGCAAGATATAAGCAGAATCACCTCAGTGTCTTAAAACTAACTGGAGTGGCTGCTGCAAATAAATTGACTAATCATTGTAAAACTTCTAGGGAAATGGGCCTGGATGGTGTCTTTTATTTTACATGAATGTTAAATTTTGTTGGGTATATTATTACCCCAAATGATTTGTGATCCCTGACTGGTAACAAGTGCACTGAACGTGCCAAGTACTTGCCTGCAAGACTCATAAAAGTGAGATGGATGTTTAATATTTGAAGACATTGTGAAATAAAAGGCAGCCAATGGCATTATATAATAATTACTAGTGTGGAATCTTGCCTACTTAAAAATGAAAATGACCGTAATAGCAATTCTCAGTCCTGAACATGATTGTAAACACAAATAGGGACTAAAATACTGGGATGAGGGTCAGTAGTGGGTGAAAATATTAAACCAAAAAAGTCTTATATGCTAATTTCATAATAAGTATAAAAAATAGCGGATCAAAGGCTGTAATTACTGCGTGTTCACCAATGTCATAGATATCATTTCATCAAAAAAGTGCTGCTGTAAAATTCGGATGGAATTTGAAAGAAGGTCAGAACCATGGGGAACAATACTGTTCATTATTGGTTTCCCCAGTAACGTGTTCACAACGTAAAGTAATCTCAATTTTCCAATGTCCGCAGGTAATGCTACACTATTAAATTAGTTGCAAGACATTGATCATTAAGTGTGAAGAGAGCTTTGAAGAGTGCTTTAAAATGTTCTGTTGGCCGGAAGAGCCCCACCCTATTGCAGTCTGCTGAAATAAAGATTTTAAGTTGCTGCTCATGGAAAGTGTCTTGAATATATAACCTGAAGTGCAGACTTTATTTAAACAAAAACTGCTAAAGGTTTAACCTGGATATGCTATTGGCATAAAATTTCAGTGCATATTTGGTCTAACAGTTAATATCGGGTATTTTATAATGATGCTGTGCTACAGAACGACGGCCACACGTATGGCATCTAATTGATGAACATATTGATGAGAATGACAGCATGGTCTTCAAACTGGATCGCACCCAAATTTGGGTGGAGTAGTCACTGAAATGTCAAGTGAAATAACCATGGGAAATCAGTCCCTTGCTCTCATTTGTGTATTGCCCACAGGTTGTAGATACTGGCCTGAATCATTGAATCATAGAATCCTGACAGTGCAGAAGGAGGCCATTTGGCTCATTGAACCTGCATCGACAATGACCTACAATGTTGGGTAGGGCCCAATACTGGGATTCCCAGCCCTTTCCCATTTCCAGCAGTTTTGGCCAGCACAGGATAAGGACACAGGTAGTGAGCCTGCGTACAACATTCTCACCCTTGCAGGTGGAGACATTTTAAACCCCTCCATGCTTTTGATGGACTGGAGCACATTATATTAGTGAATGTGGTTCATTATACCTCAGAGGAGGCACAATCCATGGAAGGACCTTAGGCTCATGTTGGTAAATAAGAGAAAACAACCAATCAATATTCTCTTTGAAAAATTGGCCCTATTACCATCTCAAAAAAACTGTCAATCAATAACAGCCATCCATAGCATTGACGACCTCTTAATCTTGTATAAATAAACACAAGGGCATTGAAAGGCCACATGAACAAAAAAAAAGGTCATTACAAGATCATAAATGTATCAGTAAAACAAAGCTATTGCTGCTCTGCAAGTTGTGTCAATATTGCCAACAGGTCTGAGTCCATTAGCTATACATAGAAGTCAACCAAACATTTATAATGAAGCTCTTTGTAAACTGTACACAGAAGCAGCTAGAACAGATGACCAGACATCTGTTATTATGTATGAATTTCTCAGCTCCAAAAATAGCTAATGATCTTAGCACAGCAGGCAATGTCGGCACAGCTTATAGGGAGTTTTGGGTTTTCAATGCCTGTGCGTTTATTTACACAGAATGAAATGGTTTAAAGTGAGTACAATTATTTGTTCAATGATATAATAAATGGTTGTGGTTGACAGATACTTGTGAAAAACAGGTTTTTCATGGATGAAAATAACCCCTTTGATTATGGCGGGAATTTCAGGAAAATTTAAAAAAAAACTTGCTGGACTTACCAATGGCTCATTGGTTCAGTACGTAGTGGATTTTGGGAGAATGGGTGTAGATGATGCATGGGGAAGGAGCCTGAGGGATATTGGGGGACAAGTGAGATATGGGAGGCATGGGGGAGGTGTAAGAGATATAAGGAGGGGCAAGGGACGCATGGAGTGAGTATGGGTTATATGGGAAACATGGGGGATATGAAGAAACATGAGTTATTTGAGGAACATGCAGGGGGATGAGGGATAGGAGGAAAATGGAGGGCATATTGGAAACATGACAAGGCATGGGGGATTGGTGGAGGATGAAAGGCTGAGTGGTGAGGGATTGAGGAGCAGACAATCATCATCCGAACAAGGCCAATGCCCTGTTAAATGGTCTTTGAGCTCTCCGGCCTTGCTTTCTGCCCATCTTAGACCTGCCTCCTGAAGTGGAAGGCCTGATTCCTTTCCTCCCCTCATCATCAGAACGAAAATGTGCTGGGTGTGAGCTGCATTAACGCAGATGCTTTATGTTATGGATTGGGTAACTTACCCAGTTCATGCTTCCTACATTCTTCAAGAAAATCTAGAGCAACATCTGACGAGGCAGGTTCAGAGGTGGGAAGGGAAACATGAAGCATGAGGAGATCCTGCTATCTTCCTGCCTCCCACACATTAAGCCTGGGATAAAGAGGTCCCAGACACCTACCTGGAGATTGATGAAATACCATATGGAAATCAGGTCTGGCACTGACTAAAGAGCAAATTAACACTGCCCATTGGACATGGGGCAGTGCCAAGGGGAGGGGCCAGAGGGGGCAGGGTCTATGGGATGGGTGGTTGGTGAGGATGGAGTAGTCCAGCTGCTACTTTGCACCAGAATCACAGGCAGAGGGACGGAGGGTGGAGATCAGGGTGGCTATCCAGATGAGAGGTGTGGGTAGATCTGTCAAGGGTGTCAAGGCTGCTGGGAGATCGAGAGTCCCATGGTGGGGCTACCAGGACTGTGGTGGGGGGTAGGGGATCGGGACATTGGAGTTAGCTGGAGGGGGTAGGGGCGGGGGGATGGGTTGGTGGTGGGGTGGGGGGAGCAAGATGAGGGAGACATCAGGGTTTGCCATGGAGGTCCGTGGTGTCTGCGATCAGGGGTGGCAGCTCTACAAGGCCGGTATGGGCGATTCCGGGGATGGCCAGTGATCAGGCTGGCCAACGATCTGGAGGCCAGCAATACAGGGCCACTGTGCACATGCCGATCTCTGTGCTGACAGGTCAGCACATGCACAGTGGCACACACAGCGGTATGCTGCCGGCCTCTTAGGTGGGGATAGGCCCCACCTCCTGATTTTCAGTGGGAATCTCACCAGTGCACTCTGTGATATGTCAAAGATTCAGTCTGGAAATCATGCTGAAAAAAACAACGGGTGTTACTTCAATTTTACCCCAAACTGAGGATGTATAAATTTGTTGGGAGAATCCTGGCTGTCATGTTTTCACACAGGCTTGGTGGGCCAAAGAGCCTGTTCCTTTGCTGTACTGTTCTATGTTTTTGTACTAAATGCTAAACCTAGCCTGACCTGCTCTCATGTCAGTTCCAGAATATATATTGCTGCAAAAATACAATCTTGCATGCAATCAAGGCTTTTCAGTACCTTACTGACTTGAGCTATTCTGCCCCTCCCAAAAATCAAAAGCTTCTACCATATGTTGTTGCCACAAACCTTTCATTCTATCAATTCATAAACTTGCTCAGTTCATTGCCGCTTTTGTCTGGCCTCTACACAACTTGTCAGTTTTCTATAAATTCTAAGCTCAGCCAATTCCATTCCTAAACTATACTCTCTTTAGCTAATTTTGTAATATATTTAATTTACCACTTCTCCTGTCCCTACCTAAAGATGTTTCATCCCAAACTATTCAGCTTCCAGCCACAACCAACTTGCAGCCATATCTCTCGTGGCCATTATCTCACTTGTTATAAGCATCATTTGACTCTCTAATTCACTGAACTCATTTACTTTAGAAATATTGATATATTTATTATATTCCTTGCATTAGTATCTAAAACTCTTATTTCAGTGAAGTCCTCTATGCTGTTATTTTGCCCTGATTCTGCCTTCCCCATACCATCTAACTTAAAGTATTTCTGATTTGTTGCTCCTGTTTTAACAGTTTTAGTGATATTGTTATTCCCTTCACTCTAAGTATCTTTACCAGTGTTTGTGACCTGAACTCTGCTTTTATTACTGATTCAATCTTTAATTTTTTTTTGGTTGACTGTTGTGCTGCTTGCTTTTGTATCTCATTGAGGTCTCCATTTATTTGTTTTAAATAGTTTTTAGGCCTACTTAGTCTATTTTTCATCCCAGAATGTTTCAGTGGTACAGCTCCTACCCACCCTCGGGCTAGTCTAGGCCAGAATTTACTAGCCCTAAGTTCATAAGATATAGGAGCAGAATTAGAACATTCGTCCCATTGAGTCTGTTCCGCCATTCGATCATGGCTGATATGCTCCTCATTCCCATTTTCCTGCCTTCAACCTATTACCAATGAAAAACCTGTCTAATTCCTCCTTAATTTACTCACTATCTCGGCATCCACTGAACTTTGAGGAAGTGAATTCCACAGATTCACAACCCTTTGGGAGATGTAGTTTCTCCTCAACTCTGTCTTAAATTTGCTACTCCTTATCCTAAGACTATGACCTCATCGCCCTAGGATGCCCCAGAAGAGGATGCATCCACTCCACATCCACTTTATCCATACCTTTTATCATCTTGTATACCTCATTTTGATTGCCCCTCATTTATCTAAATTCCACAGAGTACAGGCCTAAACTGTTCAATCTCTCTTCACACAACAAACCCCTCATCTTTGGAATTAATCTAGGTAAACCTCCTCTCAACTGCCTCCAATGCCACTATATTCTTCCTCAAATAAGTGGACCAAAACTGCGCACAATACTCCAGGTGCGGTCACACCAATGCCTTGTATAGTTACAACAGTACTTCCTTACCCTTATATTCTATTCCTTTAGTTATAAATGTCAACATTCCATCCGCTTTCTTTATTATCTGCTGTGTCTGCATGCTAGTTTTCTGTGACTCATGAATGAGGACAACTAGATCCCTCTGCACTGGAGCACCTTGAAGTCTCTCCCCATTTTAATAATAAGTCGCCTTCCATTTTTCTGACCAAAATTCCACCTTCACACTTATCCATGTTAAATTCCATCTGCGGCATTTTGGTCCACTCTCCTAACTTATCTTTGTCCATTTGTTAAGGTTTTATTTCCTCATTGCAACCTACTGTCCAACCTATGTTTGTGTCATTGGCAAGTTTGGCTGTAGAACTTCTATCCCTTTATCCAAGTCATTAATATAGATTGTAAATAGCTGGGGCCTAAGCACTGAACCCTGTGGCACCCCTCCAGTTACTTCTTGCCATCCAATAGAAAACATTTATCCCAAATCTGTCTTCATTTATCCTCGTGGTATTCACCAGTCCCGCTGCAGTGAATGGAGATTTGGCTAAGAGCCCAATTCTCTATCCTCACTTGCTGTAGTGACGGTGGGGTGTGAATGGATGGAAAATTTCAGCCCTTGTATCCATAAAATGGGAGCCTTCCTTTTCACAACATTCCTTTAGCCACATGCTCATCTCTCTGATCTAGGGAAGGTGATGGCCTAGTGGAATTATTAGTAGACTATTAATCTAGAAACTAATATTCCGGGGCCTGCGTTTGAATCCCACCACGACAGATGGTGGAATTTAAATTCAATAAAAAATATCTGGAATTTAGAATCTACTGATGACCATGAAACTATTGTTGGAAAAACCCATCTTGTTCACTAATGTCCTTTAGGGGTGGAAATCTACTGCCTTTACCTGGTCTGGCCTTCACATGATTCCAGAGCCACAGCAATGTGGTTGACTTTCAACACATGGGCAACTCAATATGGGCAATAAATGCCAGCCAGCCAGCGAAACTCATGTCCCACAAATAAATAAAGTAAAGTTTAATTTTTCCTATGCCAATTAGCACGCAACAAGTAATTATTCTGAAACTGAAATTCTGCTTTTTACTTTTGTTCCAACTGCCCACTCACTAAAATCACCTCTACCGTTTTTTCCCTACGTCGTTGACTCCAACATAAATCTGGACAACTGGATCTTCCTTACCTATTTCCAATTTCCTGTCCAGTGGCATTGAGATATACTAAACTGTGCATGGCATGGGCAACACATCATTAGAGACTCTCACTGTGGCTGCAGAGGATGCTATCTATTCCCTTAATTATTGCAGATGGAGCATCTCAGAGCAGTCTTGCTGTGCAAAATCTCCCTTATATCACAATCCTGACACAGAGCCTGCACTGCCAATTCCAGCTGCTTGTATTTAATGAATTTATTAACAGCAAACTAATTCTGGATATAATAGAATTTATTGAGACCTAGATTGTATTTAGCAGATTCATTTGGTTTGATTTAAGCTTAATTTGTAACCAATTAGTCCCAAATAACATATTCATTTTAGTATCTCCTTATCTCCTATTTATTATGCATGCATGCCTAATTGTTATTTTCGGCAACTCGCATCCAGTTACTGCTGGCATTCGCTATTCTGTTGATTTGAATTTTATCCTCTGGGATCTCATTAATTATTCTGATTATTTATTCAGATACTCACCTATACAATGTTGCCTCTTGTATTAAGTTATTTAGCATCTCCTGCCACTCTTGTTAAACCCCCATCGCCACTCGTTTACCAGATTCTTTCAACCTGCCCCATACACATGGCTTTGCATGTAAAGAGATACCACTCTAATACAGTGGTTCCTAATCAGTGTGCCGTGAAGATCTCCCAAGTGTGCTGTGAATTAGGATTCAAAATGATTCCAAATTCATGTACTTAAACTAAACCTCTGTCATTCCAAAACCCAATGAATCTTCTGTGTATGTGCTATCTGGGAAAGAGCAGCACAATGCACGGTTTAGATTTCTTATGTTGGTCAAGCCCTTGAACATGAACAACAAGAACATGATCACCCTTTAGGGATGGAAATCTACCGTCCTTTCCTGGTCTGGCCTACATGTGATTCCAGAGCCACAGCAACAATGAACAACAAGGAAGAGAAAGGCCCTGTGTGCCTGCACAAAATGTGGAAACTCAAAAAAGGCGCAAAACCCTGGGGAGAAGTGAGAGAGACAGGGAGAGGTAAAAAAAAGCAGGCCAGAAAGGACAGAGAGAAATTAAAAACAAAGATTCTATTAAGGGAAGAAGCATGGATTTTTTTTATATAGTATAGTGGGGTGCCATGGCATATAAAATATTGGGAACCATTGCTCTAATGTATACCTTTAAGAAACACATATTACTTATTTGGGGTGGCACGGTGGCACAGTTGTTTGGACTGCTGTCTCACAGTGTCAGGAACCCGGGTTCAATTCCGGCCTCGGCTTGCTGTGTTGAGTTTCCCCATGTCTGTGTGGGTTTCCTCTGGGTGTTCTGGTTTCCTCCCACAGTCTAAAGATTTACGGGTTAGATTGATTGGCCATGCTAAAAAAAAAATTGCCCCTTAGAGTCGTGAGATGTGTAGGTTAGAGGGATTAGCAGGTAAATATGTTGGGGTATGGGGGTAGGGCCTAGGTGGGATTGTGGCCAGTGCAGACCTTCTGCTTCCTTCTGCACTGTAGGGCTTCTATGTTTCTATGTGCCGATAAGTTGATTGGCCTTGCTAAATTGCCCCTGATGACAGGGGAAGTAGCAAGGTAAATATGAGAGATTACAGGAATAAAAGTATAAAGTATTCATTAAGAATCATGCCCTTCAATTTCTACACACATGTAACATTTTTGTGGACTCCTTTTGTGGCTAATCCTTCCCTAGGTATCTTTTTTCACTTTATATATTCATAGAATCCTACAGTGCAGAAGGAAACCATTTGACCCATCAAGTCTACACTGACAACAATCCCACCCCAGGCTCTATCCCCACAACCCCACGCATTTTACTCCACTAACCCCCCTAACCTACATATTCCGCAACACTAAGGGATAATTCAGCATGGCCAATCAATCTAACCTGTACTTTTTTGGTATTGATAAAACATCTTTACAATTTCTTTGGTTTTATTGCCTATGCTTTATACATGCCTTTTCTCCTTTTCTAATTTCCATTTTAAGTTCAGTCTTGTCATAAGGCTATCCTTTAATTTTGAAAATATGCTATTCAATCTTGCAATTTGAAATGAGTTAGAACAAATTAATTAAAAATGCAAGGCCACCTTCCAAAAACAAACAAGCACCCTCAGGGAATGCAAAGAATACATTTCCTATAATTCAGAGACCCATCAAAATCTGTCATTGTCTAAGGAAGAGACATTAAAATGCAAATTCTGGATATTAAAACAATAACTGCCACAGACAGACACACCCTAAGTCTCTTAGAAATACACAAATTGGTGAAGCATAATAGGCCTGACTGCTGGACGTTACAAGAAATGTTTCAGCAGAAACATTTCCTCAGCAGAGGAAACAGGCTGAAAGCTAGCCTCTCTCTCTTTCTCTTTTGGAACAGCTTTATTACCCATTTTGGTGGTCAACATCACAAGAAACATAACAGTGAATCGAGATCTTCTAATAACTGTGACACCTATATCAGCTCTCGGGTGATTGTCTGCATGGTGTCCCCATGCCTGTGTGGGTTTCCTCCGGGTTCTCCGGCTTCCTCCCACAAAGATGTGTGGGTTGGGAGACTGGTCATGCTAAATCCTTCTGTATTGTAGGGATTCAATTCAATTCAATTCAATTCAATTCTATTCTAATCCAATTGTCTATAATGTTTAAATATCTACATCTCAAGGGTAATCGAAGGACAGTTAACTATATATTCTTTGAAACTTTTTAAATTTACTCTAACTTCCCTTATTTCTGATGCTCGTGTGAGTGCCATCAGATTTTTAGTATTTGTTTTCCCTTTGTGTTCAGTGATTAATAAATTTGCTTTTTCTTTGACCTAAGTGAAGGGGGATAGTAGCCACGCTTATTATTATGCTCACTTGACAGGGTTAAAGAATTCAGTTTAATTGAATATCATACAAGTTGCAGACCATGAACAAGGACCCAAGGACACAAACTGCCAGCTATTAGTTAAGTTTCAGAGATTGAAAAAAAACATGTGGGATTGCTCTACCATTTGCTATGACAACCAAATGGCCTAAAAGATAACGTAGGGTGGCAGTACTATCTTTGGCCTCCCTAGCTTGGGAGAATTCATTAAGCATAGACAGGGGGATAATTGATATCCACAGGTCAGACACAAATTGTTATGTTAAGAAAAAGTTGTAGCCGGTAATAAATCAGACTAGATAGCATGAGTGAGCCTTTACACTGATTGGATATCATAATCAAGCAGACTTTTACAGGTTATAATTGTTTCATTTTATCTATACCATTTGCATGATGTAATCCTAATCAATAGTTGTGACTGGATAAAAATAACTTCTGTGAAAACGTACATCACTGCTTGGTATATGTTAATTACTTGTAATCAAATCTTGAAGTATATCTGTCTGTGTGATGCTGTATTCAGGGCCCTGGGCTGCACCATCAGCTGGCTACTGGAGCCCTAGCTCCAGTAAGCAGCAAGCAGCTGGACAGCTAATTTTGCTCTAAAACATTAAAAAAAAATCTTAATTAGTTCCACATTGCTCACAGCATAAACAATTAAATATTTTTGGATTTGGAAAAGGCATAACATTGTGAAAAAGAAATTAAACCTTTGTTGTGACCAACTGAGGAGGTTGAATAGATGGGAACCAGTTCACTCTTTCTCAACTAGTTGTAACATTCTGTACTTTCTATAATCTTCTCAACATCCTACAGTATTAAGCTGTTGACATCTGACATAACTGTCTCCTTTTTGCATTATCATAATCTGTATGCTCTTTGGCGGAGGATGGTGGTGGGAAAGGCCGGGGGGTCTAAATTTGGGTGTCTTACCCATTCTCTTTGTGGAAACCAATGTGTTCTGGTCCTCCTCTACCTCCTCCTTGAATGCTTCTCACTGTTCTGACACTCATTTACTTTCAAGTGGCTTTCTCCACTTCACTTTTGCCAAATCACATCTCAACTTAATAGAATTGCCCTTCCTGCAATTTCAAATGAAGTACTTATCCTTTCCCATAACTATACAAAATTGAACTGAATTATGATCACTGCCACTAAAATACTCTTCCAAATACTCACACCTTCCAACTCCCCTAAAACTAGAAACTGCCTCTTATTTTGTTGCGCTTGTTATATAGTAGCTAGCAGGTTTTGCTGAGAGCAATTTAAGAATTCTGCACCCGTCAGATAAATACCATGGCTTTACATGAGCATGTCAGAGGCAGAAGCTTTCAGCAGCAAGTGACTCAGCATCTAACATTCCAAAACTTTTCCCACCATCTACAAGGCTTAAGTCAGGAGTGTGTTGAAATGTATTCCACTTGCTTGAATGAATGCATCTCCAAAAAGACTCAAGAAGCTCAAACAGCCAAAGCAGTCATGCAAATGGTTGTCACAAAATGACAACCTGCTCATTCCAGGTCTCAGTCCAGTAAACTTCTTCTCAGCCACCTCCAGTGCATTCATGTCCTCTCTTAAACAAGGAAACCAAAACTACACAGTATCCACAATGCCATCTCATCACTGGCCTATATGGTTGAATTATAATGTCCACACTTTTATGTTCAATTCTTTTCATCATGAAAGATAGCATTCCATTGGCTTTCTTAATTACTTTCTGTCCCTGCATACCAAATTTTCGTGACTCATTCACGAGAATGCCTAAATCTATCTGCACCTCAGCGTTTTGCAGATATTCTTCATTTAAACAATATTCTGCTTTTTTATTCTTCCTGCCAAAGTGAAGAACTTTACACTTCCTGACAATATACTCCATCTTTTTGCCATTCACTCAACTTATCTATACCAGTCTGCAAACTCCATCGATCTTTGAAAGGAGATACTTTCCTGTCTGTCTTTGTGCCATCTGCAAATTTAGTTACCATGTCTTTACTCCTCTCATTAAGTCATTGACGTAAATTGTAAAATGCTGAGGGCTCGGCATAGACCCCTGCAAAACTCCACTTGTCACATCCTGCCAATCAAGGTTCCTTTTATACACGCTCTCTGTTTTCTGCCAGCCAGCCAATCTTCAGTCCAGGCTAATATTCCCTGTATCATGAGCTTTTATTTTTTGCAATAGCCTTTGAGCCTTGTCAAACACCTCCTGGAAATTCAAGTACAAATCCGTTCCACCCATAGAATATGTTATTCCTTCAAAGAACTCAAGTAAATAAACTCGATTTCCCTTTCATAAAGCTCTGCTGACGGTCACCTTTATCATATGTTAAGCATTCTCCCTCTCCACTGCCAGCACCAGGTCTGGATTGCATATTAACCGACAAGATGCGGTGGTGTAAACTCATGACATCTGCTAGAAGGACCAGGGCAGCAAGCACATAGGGACATTACCACCTACAAATTACACACTACTGTGAGTTAGAAACCCACACATTTTCTTTAATAGTACTGCGGCAAAAACATGAAACTCCCCAGTTAACTGCACTATGGGTGTTTCTTCACCATATTATCTGCCATAGCAGTTCACTGTCACCTTTCCAAGGGTAATTATGGATGGGGATAAATGCTGACTTTACCAGTGCCCAATAAATCCACAACTAAATTTTAAAAACTGCAGAATCCACTATGTAGATTGAAACAAGGGCCGTAAAGCTTGAGGGAGTTCAGGGAGGCAGGAAAGGAGATGTAAAGGGTGATTTAATTCTGGAGAGAGGGTGTCCCAAAGTCTGAAAATATTCCCTACTTTCTTTCTATACTGTGACTGTACCCTAACTGTGTGGTCATTTAGCATCTGTGTTTCAGTTCCACCACTACTTTTTAATAAGTGATTTAACTACATGTAGTTTTCTGCTATATACAAGCCTATCCCTGGAGCTATGATTTGTTACGCAAATAAGCTGAACTATGAACCTTTGGCATGTTACCACTCTCGTAATACAGTTCACAATTAATTAGAGATGAATTATAGCAACAGAGGGAAATTAGTCAAACCATTTGTTCTTAAAAGTAATAACCACAAAAAGTGGCTCTCAGATTTTGCTCATTGTGTAGCTAAACCGTACATGGATTCTTGGCTCAATTCTCAGCCTGCCCTTAGTTCACTGCTGTGATCTTAAAGTGGTACGAGGATGCAGACGTAGCAAAGGGTGGGGCAGGATGAATCCCAGAAACAGTCACAACTCTTATTGTCTGCCCCTAAAGTGAAATTTGAGCCCTTGGATGTGGACATTTCATAAGGATAATAAATACATATGAGATAAAACTCAATGATATATCAATAGTACGCTGACAGTTACTATACACATCTATACGTGTAGAGATGGCCCGTTGGTGAACACCTAGAACTTCTGCAATTGTACCATAGCAAGGAATCAAAACCTTTAGGGAAGAGTGGAATATCAATGGTATGAGGGAAGGGAGAAAACACAACAGTGTTCCTTAAACTGATGTTATGAATGACAATTATATTAGCACCACAAAATTGTAATAATCTGACTAACTTGTCTTAAGGTAAGATCAGTCAAATCTTCTTAATTGAAGAGAAAACATAACATCCTTCTTAATTACGGCACAGGTTTTCCAGATATAAAAAAGTAGATAGTGTGAATGGAATTTGCTAGCATCTCATGCAACAAATGAAAAAAAGGATTGATTTTAACCACCAAAAATGAATGGGCTGGAGTTAAATCTTAGCCAGCACCCCAACCCACACCCTCTCCCTCCCTCCCTCCCTCCCTCCTCCACATAAACTTTAACCTGTCCCCTCACTCTGGCAGGTTTAATGGGCACCCTCCTACTCACAGGAAGACAGTTTATTCCTTAAATATCGACATGAAGCTGACAGTCTCTGATTGCTCCAGCTTTGTAAATTTAATCTTGGCAAGATGGATTTTCCAGGTTTCAAGTAATCCAGCAGCGGAAGAGAGGTGAGGATAGCTTCAGGGAGAATGTTAAATACTTCCTAGGGGGTCACAAAGCTTTCTACCCATTCACTACCTATCCCAACCCAACTCCCTCACCAATCTCGTAATCCCTGGATTCAGGATTAAAAAGTCGCAGGATTGCCCACTGTGGAAGTACACCCCTTCCCCCACTACACACACACACACACACACACACACACACACACACGCTCTGCCATAGAACCATAGAATCCCTACAGTGCAGAAAGAGACCATTCAACCCATTGGATCTGCACCAACTCTCTAAATAGGCATCCTACCCAGGCCCTCCCCTTTTCCCTATCCCACCTTGCACATTTACCATGGCTAATCCTCCTCACCTATACATCTTTCGGCTGTGGAAGGAAACCTGAACATCCAGAGGCAACATACGCAGAGAACAGTGGAAGCTGGGTCATTGAATATATTCGAATCTTAGTCAGATAGATTTTTGATCGGCAAAGCAGACAAGGATTATGTAGGGCAGACAGGATTGTGGATTGAGGTCACAATCAAATCAGCCATGATCAATGACAGGAGCATGCCTGACAGGCTAAATTATCGACTCCTGCTGCTAAATCTTGTGTGAACTGAGTAAATAACAACTAACTTTCCACTGGTGGCTGGACCAATAATCAGAGGGCACCGTTTAAGTTAATTGACCTGAGAAACAGAAGAGAGATCAGGAAACATTTTTCTTTTGCGATTATTATAATCTGGGATGTACTAGTTGAAAGGGTGCTGGAAAAAGATTTAACTGTACATTTTGAAAGGGAATTTAACATCTGCTTAAAAATTAAAATTAAAATTGGGGGGTATTTCAAAAGGATCAGGCAATCATTGGCAAATGGACAATGGGACAAAAAAATCTTTCTGTATCATTTTAATTGATGTTGCTATGAAGAATGAGAGAATTGGAAATTGCTCAGACAAGAGAACAATTTTAAATGGGAGTGTTTCTCTGGCTCTCCAGGTGGGTCATAACAAGGCTCTTTAATTTAATTAATTTCCAGCGTGCTAATGAATCCAGTTACACAAAACACTTGATAGCATGAATCGGTTGCATTGAAATATGCTAAAGACCTTCTGGATAAAATGGATGCCTCAAGTCTCCATATCCCAAAACAATAAATAATAACCTGTCTCCTGAAGCATTCTTGAGAAATGGTTCCATCAATAATGACAGCACAGTGAGTTAGAAACTAAGCGTTCACTTTTGGGAAGTGCAAAAGGAAGGACAGGAAGAGAGACAACCATCAAGAGAACCAATATTTTCTGATTTTTCAGAGACCAACTCATTGTGGAGCGGTACAAATAATTCACATCTACCAATCCCCCTTCTCCAACATTTCCACTTATTACAACCACAATCACGTTGACTTCTCCCATTTTACATTTATTTGTCTCACCATCACTTCACTACAAATATAAAAAGCAACACCTAAATAAAATCCAAAGCCAAATGTATTTATTAATCACAGAAACATATGAATATTCACTCTTGTGCATAACCAAAGTGTTTTACTATTGCATTTCATTTCTACTCTACTGCTTCTATGAGATATTTCTACAGCTTGGGAGTTGGAAGGCTGCCAAGGTTTCAATGAGTTTACTATTGTAGTCTTGGAGGATGGCCTCATGCATCTAGACTGAGAGAGTCTGGCTACAAACTTTACCATTTTAGCCTGGATTGCAATTATGGTGCTACTAGAGAGGGTAGTTAGTAAATTGTGTTAAGGTACAGATCAAGAATGTTGTTGGGCTGGATTAGACCCCAATATTTTTGCTATTTTTGCATTAGTATGAGGAACTCCAGGTTCTATTGACACACACGGAAGTTTTACCAAAACAAACTTAATTTAACAGTACAGTTTACTATAACGAGTAAATTAGCTTAACTTTTATTGATTGAAATACATAAACATAGCAAGACAAAATTGTTAATCGCTAACCTATCTCAATTAGTTCTTGTTTAAGCAATATTCCTCTTACAGACTTAAACTCCTCCACAAAATCTGTGAGCAAGGCACAACCTCACATGCCTGTAATTGGGTTGCCTGTCCCCGAGCCTCCAAAACATCTCAGGAGAGAGAGAAAGACCTATTTCCCCTAGTAGGTCCCAAAAGATAGCCTCCAGGGAGAGAGAGAGATATCACCTGCTTCTTTCAGCACCTACCAGTAATGTCTGCTTTTCCCTATAAGATTAGCTCCTCCCTTTAAGCCACAACTCTGTTGATTGTATAATCTCTGAAATCCCAGGGGAAAAAAAAGAGAAACAAAAATGTATTAACACAGATTAAAACAAAAACATCCCCCATTAAAATCAATCATTAGCCTGCATTTTTAGCATGTGAGCTGTCTGGTGCGGACAAACTGGTACTATGTAAAACGGAGCTGAATTTAAAACATACAAGAAACATGAGCTGTGATTCTCCCATCCTGACCCACAACTTTTCTGGTGGTTTGGTGTGGGAAATGCACGTCGCTGGCCTTGTACCGGGATTTGTGCATGCATAGGGAATGCACGCGCATCTTCCAAAGATGGTGAACAGTCATAGGCCAGACCACGCTGGAAACCGGCGGGAAGGCAGGTAAGTAATTTAAATCTGTTTTTAATATGTTTTAAATGTTCTTTGAATGAAAATATCGGGAACTTACTGGTCCCGATTGAATCTCCCACCCCGTCAGGGGTACTTCATTCCAGCAGGGTTTAGCGTAGCTCCCCATGTTCGAGGAACTAGTGGGTGAGGTCGCCAGGGTGAAGGTGGGGGACAATCAGGGCCCCCCAGGGGGTCAGAGGGCAGGGGGGTGATGCCCCCTGAGCATGGACATCCTGGCAGTGCCAGTCTGTGCCCAGCACTGCACAAGGGGCAAAGTGCCCATGCCCAGGGGACACCATGGCGCTGCCCACTGGACATTGGGCAGTGCCAAGGGTGTGGGGCCTATTTTGGGCAGGGCTGTCAGGGTGATCAATGGGATTGGGGCATCCCACTGCCACTCTGCATGGCAATCAGGCTGGGATGGAGGGAGGGCAGCAATTGGGGCAGGCTGAAGGGGGAAGATAGTGTGCTGGGGGGCCTGCCTCTTGGGAGGTCCAACCTTGTGGGGGGGGTGGTTGTCAGTGGGAGGGGAAGTCTGCTGAGGTGAGCGGGGTAGGGGGATCCCAACTGCTGGGGGGGTGGTGGATTGGGCATTGGGGTGCTCCGGGATGGGGGGTGAGAGCTGGATGGGGAATATGGGGAATTCTTGTGGGGGCTGTGATTGGGCCACCGGGGTGGGGGGGGGGGGGGGGGGTGCGGTGCGGGGGGGGTGGGGGAGGTGTTGCTGGAGGGGAAGCGCTGCGGAGATCCCAGGCACATCACAGGTTTCCAGGACTGTCAGACTCTGGCAGAATAGGCCCAGCCCCCCTGGATTTTTGATGAGATTCACAATTGGCACTTCTGCAATGCACAGAGATTTGGCTGAGAAGTTGAACTGACAAAACAGTTGGGATCTAGAGCAGTTTTCCCACTAATTCAGCGCTTTTGGGAGAATCACGGCATGACAGGAATACATTTCTTAAAGGCACAATATCATCACAGTTTGAATATTGGCCATGTTGCCAAGGCTCTTCTCACAGGGTGAAATCTCAGCTCCCTTAGTACTCTCCTGGAGAACAGAGTGCTGGAGTGATGAAATGCCCTTTAAGTACCATTTGATAGCAAGCCTTCATAGCTAACCTGACAGCTGGCTGAACTTCCAGAGTATCATCTTGTATTTTGTGTTGTCAGAATCACCCTGAGCTGCTCCGTCATAGTCAGTTCCATGCCATTTCAGATGGAGCTGATCATTTATTCCCATTGGAAAGAATGGGTTACCATCCTTTTCCTATTTTACATGCAACTGAAGTTTGAAGTCAGTTTCTGAGTCCTCTACAGTAGAACTAATACACAAACTCGTACTTTAGCAAGTTGCAACTTGTGGTGAACTACACCTCTACCTGGCCACTGCATGTAACATGGGCCATATCCCATCTTCCAATACAGTCTCCAAAGTCAGTGTAATGCCAATACCTCTCCGAGTGAGACCTAGTGATGATGATGACTCTGGTCTTCTGCATCCACTGGATGTGGGGATTGTATGTTCTGAGGAGATAATATGAAAATGGTACAATAGTTGTATTTTGGTGTGAGGAATGGAGCAGTGATAGTGATGTGTGTGCAATTTGCTTGGCAAGGTTTGGGGAGGTGAGGGAGAAGTCAGAAGAGAACTGAACATTTAGGCATAGAAGGGTCATTCAGACTCGAAATAATAACTCGGTATCTTTCCGCAGATGCCACGAGGTCAACTGTATTTGTCCAGCATTTTCTGAATTTATTTATTACAAGCTTAGAGAAAACTTGCTCAGTGCAATCTTCACTAGTGCCAGTGAAGGCTACACCTTCCAATCTGCCCAGGTTGATAAGATTGTTAAGAAGGCATATGGTGTGTTAGCTTTTATTGGTAGAGGGATTGAATTTTGGAGCCGTGAGATCATGTTGCAACTGTACAAAACTCTGGTGCGGCCGCACTTGGAGTATTGCGTACAGTTCTGGTTGCCGCATTATAAGAAGGATGTGGAGGCATTGGAAAGGGTGCAGAGGAGGTTTACCAGGATGTTGCCTGGTATGATGGGAAGGTCTTATGAGGAAAGGCTGAGGGACTTGAGGTTATTTTCGTTAGAGAGAAGAAGGTTAAGAGGTGACTTAATTCAGGCATACAAGATGATCAGAGGGTAAGATAGGGTGGATAGTGAGAGCCTTTTTCCTCAGATAGTGATGGCTAACACGAGGGGACATAGCTTTAAATTGACGGGTATAAGTATAGGATGGATGTCAGAGGTAGGTTCTTTACTCAGAGGGTAGTAAGGGCGTGGAATGCCCTGCAAGCAGCAGTTGTGGACTCACCAACTTTAAGGGCATTCAAATGGTCAGTGGACAGACATATAGATAACACTGGAATAGTTTAGGTTAGAGGGTCATTAGATTGGTTCCACTGGTCGGCGCAACATCGAGGGCTGAAGGGCTAGTACTGCGCTGTAATGTTCCATGTCCTATGTCTCTTCCCAACATGACCATCATACTCTCCTCAGTCCCGTTGTGGGAATCAAACCCATGCTCTTGGCGTTGCTCCACATCACTAACCAGCTGTGCAGTCAACTGAGCTAACTGGCCCTCTGTTCAGGTATACTGCCATCTATAGCATCCTGTTTTTGGGTGTTATGACCATCCTTTTCCTGCAAGAAAACAACAATGAAAATATTTGTGTGAATCTAATGAATCTTGTGAGAGGTGATTGGGGAATGTGGCTGTCATGGTTAAATGGCAGTCAATGTGCATATGGGCCACAGGTGCGTAGTTTATAAAGGTGTTGAGTGTGCAAAGACACAGTAAAGAATGTGTGAAAAACACTGCACTACTTGGAGCATAGTATACAGTTTTGAGAAGAGGTGGCAGTGGGGGTTGGGGAAGATGGGTCCAAACATTGCAATGAATGTGGCTGCACTGAACAGTGATTTTGCCATGACAAATGGTGAAACTTTGAGCGACACTGCATCAACACCCTGGTAGCAATGCACTTGCCAGTGCTTTTGTTGGTGACTTCCTCTCAATCAGCAACCTTGAGAGTTTCAGGGCAATAAAATATGTCACTGTCCTTCACTGCTTCCTGCACCAAGGCCTCCAGTGCAACACCAAAGATCATTGATTTCCAGCTTGAACTTTCTTAGTAATACTTTTCATGCTACAGTTCCTCACAATCTTTGGTACAGCCAGACTCTACTTCCCTTTAAGAAATTTTGGCTGAATTCACGTAGTATGCCATCCTCCCAATATCAAGTATTCCCATTAGGAACACAGTCAAAAAATATGTACTGGCTGTATCATCACAATGCTGCCTGCACTGCTATCAAGAGATGGACATTAACATTGCATTAGTTGATAATATATTTCTTAATGTACTTAGCGAAATTTTAGGCCTCTGTAGGCTGATACAGACACCAATTGTTTCTATACATTCTTGAGTGGAAAGAATTGGCCATCCTTCTTTGGGCTATCTTTTCAATCTGACACTCCAAGTGGTGATGTGCCCTATGAATCTTCAACCATGGATAATGAGGATGGGATGGCAAGAATATTATCACTTGCCTCATGTGCATTAATGCCAGGAGTCAGCATCTCCTACTGCACTACTACAACAAAGTTCCTGCCATCTCAACAGCCCCACTATGCAATTTTCAGGAATGTTCAGACAACATTGAGGTATGAAATAACTATTTTTCTCGTCTTCACTCCTCTTTACTCTCATTTGCATCAGAGGAAATGAGCTTCCTGCAGCAGTGGCAATTTTCAGGAAATTCCATCCAATCATTTTTTGATTGGTTTCAGGACCATTAAGCAAACAGAAGTCACTTACAGGGAGCAATCAATATGTAATTGAAAAGAAAAATACATTGTCTATTCATTTATTTTTCAAATGACTGCAAAGATATTCAACAAAACACAATAGATTTCCGGACTTTGAATTGAAACAATGCCATCGCAAAGTTAATCATGTCCTTTTGAATCACATCAAACTTGAATTCTATACTCCTCTCATTATAAAATCATTTGAAGGCTAATTTATAATTTAATGGCTAATAAGATGGTAAAAAATTGAATCACTCCAAGGACAGAATCTGATCTTATTTTATGACTACCTTTAAACGGCTTTGAGTGCAGGGCTGGAAGTTATTGAGTTTCTCAGTTCACTTATCATAACATAATGGCTGTTGCTGTCTATCTGGAGCATTGTAAGCAGTTCTGATCAACTAGAATATTATTGTTCAACAACAGGTACAGGGAGAATTAATAAAAATGTTGCCATGTATCAGGAATTTAACTATAGACATGGAGTTTGCATATTCTCCCTGTGTCAGCATGGGTGCTCCAGTTTTCTCCTACAGTCCAAAGATGTGCCAGTTAGTTGGATTGAACATGCTAAATTGCCTTTTAGTGTCAAAAGATATGTAAGTTAGGTCGATTAGCTATGGTAAATTTGTGGGGTTACGGTTATGGAGGGTGGGGTAAAATACTCTGTCAGCAAGGCACTGCAGATTTGATTGACTAAGTGGCTTCCCTCTGCGCTGTAAGAATTCTATGAAGAAAGTCAGCTTCAGGAAGTTTACCTTGTGCAGACTCAGAAAGCAGAAACAAATGACAGAGAATTGTTCCTGAAAAGTTTGAATAAAAATCATATAATTTTCTCCAGTTTTTCAATTCACACACCACTTCTGATATATGACTAGAAGACTCAGTCCTTTGATTGTAGATTGGGAAGATTGCAAAAGTGAATATTCTGCTGAGCTTCCTTCTGTTCAGAATATAACATTCCTGCTCAAATTCTCTTAGGTACTTGGCAAAATAAGCAATAAAAAAGTGTTGAAAGCTCATGGCAATCTTCCACTTCTATTAAATGTACACACTATCTTTCTCATCCTTTACAATGAAAATTTCCTATTTCAATATTAAACAGGTTTTTATGGACACAATTTCTACCAGGTATTCTTGAATTCAGTACTGCAATATTTAAACGTTTTTTTCTCTTTTTAATTTAGAATTTTTTCTTCTTTTCTTACACTCCTGACCTGGTTTCCTTTGACCATGCATTATCTTCACCTAAAGAAGGTTGATCTTGCCTTTATTGTGACACAACTTAAATGGATGATAGCGAGTCAATAGCCCACCTTCGCTCTCTCCTGGCAGACTTCAATTGTAATGGAAAATTGGAGCAATTTAAGGTCCTTGGCAAAAGAACCAACAAGTATATCATTACGTAGCAAGTGGTTCAGATCTGGAATGTGTTGCCTAAGAGCATGCTGGAGGCAGATTCAGTCATAGCTTTCCAAACGGAATTGGATAAGAACAAGTCCGAGAGAAGATTTGCAGGCTTACTGGGAAAGGGCTAGGGAGGTGGAAGTAGCAGTAGGTGAATTGGTCTGGCAAATTGAATCAACACAGGCACATCAAGCTGAATGACCTCCTTGTATCTGTTGTTGACCTGCCTCAAACACCACAGTGGCCCCACCATGGCAACGCCCAAAAATCCTGCTGTATGATTCTTTGATAAGGCAAGTAGGAAATATTTACAGGTATTTGCATAACCTGAAAACAAAAATAGAAAAGAACAATTTATTATTAAGCTCTGTTGCTGTTATTGGAAGAAGAATCATATATTCTCATTAGTTAAGAAAGGGAAGAAATCAGATCCCAGTAAGTATGGGTTTGTTGGGAGGAAACAATTGGGAAGTGTTATGTCATGATCACTTGGAGTATTTAGCAGTTATTGGAGAAATGTTGGTCCTGCTTTACTAACCTGAGTAATTTCACTGAGGAAGTGATCAGAGTTGTGGACAAAGATAGTCCTGTTGTAAACCTGCATTTTCAAACACCTTAAATAAAGGACCATGTAGATAATAAAGAATTATATCAGAATGTGGGGCTAGATTCTTAAAAAGCAAATAGAGCCAAATTCCAACTTCACAAAAAATATGCCCACCTCCGCAACTGCTCCCTGCCATATTTTTGTCATAGAGAGAGGCAGGCAGGATAGAATTGAGTTTCATGAATCAAATTTGGGTTTGAGCATGGGTATGGACCCAGGTGAACTCGAATGTGGACCCATGGAACAAACCACTAAAGATTTCAGTTTGTGCTGGCAGTGTATGCCTCTGGCATCTTCTTACTTACAAGTCTCTGAAGAAAGGTGCACAGCTCATCCAGCATGGCCTCTCATTTATGTCAAAATAAAGGACTCTTTGTCCTTTAAATCTTTTCTGATAGGTACTGCCTTACTGACGCCTCATTTTTCTGGGCAGCCAGCATGGGAGTTTGTGTGCCAATGGATCCATCCATGTGGCACTTGATACTCTTCATTCACTGCTGCACTGATCCTCTTTGAGTCACCATCTTTTTTTGAGGCAACAGTGGAGTCCAGATGTAGGTGGGTGATTAGATAGGCTGATTACAGCCTCTACAAACTCCTAGGGTATAACCTTACTAGCCATCCATGCCACGCTGCAGTGAGGTTGGAGAATTTGGTGCCCAGCCAAATCTCCGTTGACTGCAATGGGATGGGAAAATCCTGTTGGCGTGAGTGGCCATAACGTTCCGGCCCTTATTTTCTTGCCTTCTTGTCTTGGGAGAAAATGGCAGATCTTTAAGAACAAAGAAAAGATTCATGAAATATTGCCTGGAAGGGATAGAAAGTGTCAGCCAATGAATATAAAATGAAGATCATCCACTTATAAATTCCATACTTCTTAATATTTGCTCAGAATTTTCATACGGGTTCTGCACGGGACTTTGACAGAACCAAAGTTTTATTGACCCATTTCTCTAGGGGGGGCCTGTCAGTCTCCTGAAAAATTTTAGGAATATGATTGAGCATTTAAAATAATAATAAAGTGATGCTCTCAAATTGGTTTGATAGATCTTTTGAGGTTGAGTGTGTAGGAGAAGACAAAACCCATTTCAAAAAGTCTATGGATAAAAGTTGATTTATATGGTAGAATGTTATTTTTTTCCACACTGAGAGTTATTGTCGTCTCACAGAGAAGTAACTTGAATCGTAAGCATGGATTTGTTAAAAGCAGTTCCTCAGTTTTTCATGAATCTATGTTTTTTTTTGTTGCCTGCCATAGGGCATTGCATGACTGGGGTGGGTCAGTTGTCTCATCCTTGGCTGGATAGGCCAGTGCCTTCAGTTTTTGCTTCTTGCCCTTGTTGCATGTTTGGATAATTGCATCAAATGTTATGGGGAGAAAGCAGAGAAAGAGGGCACCAGTAGGTGGGGTAAATTTTACCACCCCGCCTGCCATGGGAATCGGAGCAGGGGAGGGCAAACCATAGAAAGGTCCATTGACTCAGGTGGGACTTGATGGTTTTGGGGTGAATGTAGCTGGAAAATCGCACCCAGTGTCTCTGTTGTAAAGTTCCCATGGCACTGCCATAAACAAACTGGGCTTTCTGTCCTTCTGATAGCCTGAATGTTTGTAACTACAGCATTCCATTTGTGGCTTGGATCCCCATGGCTGTGTAGTAGACAAGAAAATACGTGGTAGATATGTGGTATATCTGGTATGTGGTAGAAACTCACTAGAGAGTGACAATGGGGAGTTAATGGATAATAATGAAATGACAGATGAAATGAACAAATATTTTGCTTCTGTCTTCATTATACAGGGGGCAAAAACATTCCAGTAATAGATGCCAATCAGGAGGTGGAAGGGAGAGAGAAACCTGGTGAAGTCATTAGGGAAACAATATTGAGCAGACTGATGGAACTGTGGGCTGACAAGCCTCCAGATCCCAGAGGGCTTCATCCTAGGATCTTAAGAGAGGTAGCAAATGAGGTGGGAGCTGTGTTGTCAATTTTCCAAAATGTGCTAGTTATGGGAGGGTTCTAATGGATTGGAAAGCAGCAGATGTGACCCCTCTATTCAAAAAGGGAGGTAAGGCAGGGAGAGAGGGAGGGATAGAAGAATACTTAAGGAAGTTTTAATGGATATAAATAGATTGAGTGAATGGGCAAAGATCTGGCACAGGAAGTACAATGCAGGAAAATGTGATGTTCATTACTTTGGCAGGAATAAAAAAACAGAGTAATACTTAAATGGAAAATAGCTGCAGAATTCTAAAGCGCAAGGGGGTCTAGGTGTTCTAGTGCATGAGTTACAAATGGTTAATATATAGGAAGACTAATAGAATACTCTTATTTATTATGAGAGGAATTAAACATAAAAGTGAGGGTGTTATGCTTCAGTTATACATTGGTGAGACCACAACTGGAAATTTTCTGCCCACAGGAATGGTAGTGGGTGGGACAGAAAATTTGGTAACCAAGTCAGTTGACTTCAGGTAGGAATTTCCGATCTTGGGGCATGCGCAGCCAGAAAATCCCACCCCACATCTTGTCTGCAATTTTGGTCCTATTATTTCAGGAATGATGTAATGCATTGGAGGCAATTCAGAGGAGGTTTATTTAATTGATACCATAGGAGTAAGGGGTGACTCGATTGAAACACGTAAGCTCCTGAACAACATTGATAATGTGGAAGTGAAAAGGATGTTTCTCTTCTGATTGAGTCCAGAACTGGAGACCACTGTTTTAAAATTAGGGGATACCCTTATAGGATAGAGAGGAAGTCTTGTGGTGCAGTGGCTAGTGTACTTGCCCCTGGGTTTGAGTCCCACACCAGAACTTGATAGCCAAGGAAGGTGCGTTCACAATGCGGCCAAACAAGGTTGAACGTCAAGCTGCAAAATCCTTCCAACAAGCCAATGTCAGATGACAAGAGTGGGAAAAACTACTGTCCAGTGATGCTTGATTTGGAGAGCTGTCCCCGGTCTGTTAAATGAGGAGTGACTAAGTCAATTAGGATTGTATTCATCAGAATTTAGAAGAGTGAGAGGGAGCCTCATCGAAACTTATAAAATTCTATCAGGGTTAGTTAGGGTAGATTCAGAAAGAATGTCCCCAGTGGTGGGCAAGCCCAGAACTAAGCGTCATAGTTTGAGGATAAGGGGTAAACCTTTTAGAACTGAGGTGAGGAGAAATTTCTACACCCAGAGAGTGGTGAATGCATGGAATCCACGACCACAGAAAACAGTTGAGACCTAAACGTTGGGTGATTTCAAGAATAAATTAGATATCGCTCTTAGGGCTAAAGAAATGGAAGGAACTGGGGGAGAAGGGGGATCAGGATTTTGAATTTAATGGTCAGCCATGAGCTTAATGAATAGTCGAGCAGGCTCAAAGAGCTAAATGGCCAACTCCTGCTTTTTGTTTCTATGTGAAAGACTAGCAACCTGTTCCAGGAATAATTAGCAGTGGAAACAGATGAAAGTCTGCCTTAGTGCTCTGTTACGTACTGGAAGAGAATTGGAATTGGAATTATAGGACCCAGATGAGGAGGATGTTTCTTCTGTGAGAGTGTTGTGCAACTTTGGAACTCCCTGCCTTAGAAGGAGTTGGAGGCTAGGTCATTGAACATTTTTAAGGTGGAAGTAGATAGATTCTTGTTGGGCAAATGAATGAAAGGTGAGTGAGGGTTGATGGGATTGTGGAATTCAAAATATAAACAGATCAGTTATAATCTTATTGGATGATGAAACAGAGGGGCCAAATGGACTACTTCTGCTCCTACTTCATATACTTGCATGTGGCTAACTAAGGAAACTAAAGGTCATATCGAATTTAAAGTAAAAGTGCACAATTCTGCGACAATTAGTGGCAGGTTGGAAGATCGGACAGAGCATAAAATCAGCAAGGAATGGCTAAAAAAAAAGAGGGAGACACTCGAGTACAAGAGAAAGATAGCTAGAAATATAAGAACTGCTAATAACAATGTCTACAGGTGTTTCAAAAGAAAAAGAGGAAAGGGCAGATGGATTGAAAAGATTTTCACTGCAGGGGAGAGAAATAATATCCCAAAACAAAGTGTGCTTCAAGAGCTCAAAGGGAGGGGGAAACAATTGCAATCACCAGGGAATAATCACTATAAACATTATTGGAACCGAAAGCTAACAACTCCCTATATCCTGATGGGCACCGTTTCGGGCTCTTAAAATAAGTCACTGTTGAAATAGTTGATGCATTGGTTTGTTCTTTTTTTCCACAATTCCATAGGTACTGGAAAGGTCCAAACAGATTGGAAGACAGCAAATGGAATTCCTCCATTCCAAAAAGGAGGGAATGCAGGAAACTATAGGCCAGTTAGCTTAACATCTGTCACAGGGAAAGTGCTAGAATCTCTCATTAAAGAGGCTACAATGGGATATTTAAAAAACCTTAATGCAATTAGACAAAGTGTGTAATGGCTTCAATAAGGCTCATGGGATTGGCCTCTTGGAGTATCAACTCCCTGATTGAGGTCACCCTAAATTAATTTGAGTTTGTTTACTTGTTTGGTATGCAGAAGAGCTCCCTGATTGAGGTCATAATTGCCTGCCCAGTCAGGGAGTCCCTCAGGCCTATATAAAAAGGGAAATGCTCAGTCATCTAGCACTCTAGATTCTAAGAGTGCAGCAGAAGTAGTCTATGAATGAAATAGAGGGGCCAATAAAGGGGATCTTGTGAAGGGACACTGGTCTCTGAGGAGTTCTTTTAGAGTGGTGCTTTGAAAGGGAAGTTGTGTTTCACTAATTTATTAGACTTCTTTTCAGAAGCAGAAATCAATTTGGATAGAGAGAATGTGGTGTACTTGGATTTCCAGAAAGTACTTGGTAAGGTCCAGATCAAAGGTTACTCCACAAATTCAGAGCTCATGGTGTTGGGCCTGAATCCATTGGAGGTTAGAAGAAGTGATCTTACTGAAATATATATAAAATCCTCTGGGGAATAAAAACAGAAAATGCTGGAAAAATTCAGCAGGTCTAGCAGCATTTGTAGAGAGAAAGAGACAGAATAATGGGGCCAGGTCCTCCAGCCTCCCAGCCACATGTTTCTCAGTGGTAGGAGATAGTGCACCATTTGCTGATGGTGAGTTTCTCCGGTCCTATGGCAGGACTGGGGAATCCTGCTAGCATGAACAGCCAGAGTATTCCAGCCAACATTTTGATGTTGTGAAAGTGACATACCTCTTGACCCCTGCCATTTACCTTTCCTCCAGTTCCAGGCAGCTCATTGCAGCATTCCTCCTGGCTACTACAGCACTGCTCTTGGAATGACAGGAGAGCTGCCACCTAACCAGAGTTGGATAGAAGTACTGTTCACTGCCAGTTGACACGTGAAGTGACATTGGATCTGCTGCAGTTGACAGGGATGTGCCCCTGCTGACTCTTTGAATGGCAAAGATTGATCTCCTGCCATCCTGAAAATTTCAGGCAAATAATTTTGTTTCCCAGCATTTGTATTAAAGGATTTTTCTTCAGATTGCAGGAATATTTTTAAATCCAAGCATCAATTCACAAAATTCATCCTATAGAGTCATAAAGGTTTATAGCATAGAAACAGGCCCTTTTGACCCAATTTATCCATGCTGCCCCTTTTTTTAATCCTTAAGCTAAACCCAATTGCCCACATTTGGCCCATATCTCTCTATCTCTATCCCTATCCTGTCTGTGTAACTGTCTAAATGTTTTTTTTTAAAAGACAAAATTGTATCTACCTCCACTAATTCTGGCAGCTTGTTCCAGACACTCAACACCCTCTGTGTGAAAGAATTGCCCCTCTGGGCCCTTTTTGTATCTCTTCCCTCTCGCCTTAAACCGATTCCCTCTAGTTTTAGATGATTCTCTACCTTTGGGAAAAGATATTGACTATCTAGCTGATCTCTATAAGATCATCTCTTAGCCTCCTATGCTCCAGAGAAAGAAGTCCCATCCTCTTCTTATACTCAAACCATTATATCTCCCTAGCATGTTAGTAAATCTTTCTGCACTCTTTTTAGTTTAATAATGTCCTTTCTATAAAAGGTGGCCTGAAGTACACAGTATTCCAAGTGTGGCTTTGTCAATGTCTTGTACAACTTTGACAAGATGTCTCAATGCCTGTATTCAATTTCTGACCAATAAAAACAAGCATGCCTGAATGCTGCCTTCACCACCCTGCCCATTTGTGACTCCACTTTCAATGAACCATGAATCTGTACCCTTGTATTTTCTGGGGCAATTATTGGCTCTCACTGGGGATTCTCTGGGCCCACTAGTTCCAAGCATGATGACCCAGACAATTGGGTGTCAGCGCAAAATCAGGTTTTGCACCAGGCTCCAAACTCATTGAGCAGGAACCTGATACAGATTCAAATACACACCTTCAAATATAATTACCAGGCTTGAAGCCTGCTTCAAATATCACTTGCTATTCATCCACATCCTCAGCAGGATCTGCACTGGGCCAGCTTTCATACAGGTCTTCACAAGTGAGGACATGTCGTGATGGACCCCAAGGGTCAAGGAAACACCACCAACCCCTTCACAATGAGAGGCACCCCACCCTTCTCCCTGCCCCTACCACACCATGAAGGCATGAGCTCCCTCTGACCCAATCCCACACTCGGGCTCCCTTCCCTCCCAGACCACCCACTCAGACCGGCTTCCCTTCCAGACCTCCCACTCGGCTTCCTTTCAGGTCACACACCTTCACAGTGCCAACAGTGCATGCCCCATGGTACACTGGCATTGACACCCTAGCCCGATGCCTTGGCCCCAAAGGGGCTCAAGGTGGTAGGTACAGTTGTCATTTTCCCCTCTGCTGCTACCAAGATGCAAAGGAGTAAATTAACATCCATTGCTTATGAGAATCCTGATATACAGTCCTAATGCCAATGGGAAACCCCCCAGGACATTAAAAAAAAGATTGACAATGGCCATTCTCAGTCTAATTTTTTTTTAATGATTTTACATCTTAGCGAGAAGTTCTGTCGACATTTTAATTAACTTTAACGTGAAGGATACATGATGCTGAAAACAGAAGGAAAGTTTCTGTGCTGAACATAAAATGAACACATAACAAAATATATTCACTTGATTCTAGGTTTGATATTTAGCTGAAGTATATCTGCAAGATTCAATCATTTTAATACAGAATGGCCTCCTATACCTCAGATTTGCTGCTGCATAGACACAGAGATCTGGGAGTACATGTCCACAGATACTTAAAAGTGGCAGCACAGATGGAAAATGTGGTGAAGAAAGTATATGACATGCTTGCCTTCATCGGCTAGGGCCTCAGATGTAAAAGTTGGCAAATTTATGTCATAGTTATATAAAATGTTGGTTCGACCGCATTTGGAATATGGTGTCCAATTCTGGTCGCCGCACTAACAAAAGGATGTGGAGGCTTTGGAGGGAGTAGAGAAGAGGTTCACCGGGATGTCATGTGGTATCAAAGGTATTAGCTATGAGGAGACAATGAATAAACTGGGATTATTCTCCTGGACAAGGTGGAGGGATGATCTGTGAGAAGTTTATAACATTATGAGGGGCATTGAAAAGATGAATAGTTGGAAGCTTTTTCCCAGGACAGAAGTGACAATTACAAAGGGGCACAAGTTTAAGGTAAGAGGGGGAATGGTTCAGTGAAGAAGGTGGTGGGGCCTGGAATGGTACTGCCAAATGAGTTGGTTGAGGCAGACACATGAGTGGACATTTAAAGTTTATCTAGAGAGACACATGAACAGGCGGGGAACTGAGAGAGATATGCAGTTGGCCCAGGTAAAACAACATGATTGGCGCAGGCCTGGAGGGCTAGAGGGCCTGATCCTGTGCTGTACTGTACTTTGGACCCTGTTGTGATGTGATAGCTGTTTTTCAGTCAGTAAAAATGTCTTTTTTTTAGATTACTTGTTAATAATATAACAACAATGCTTGCCAGACTATATTCTAATGTAATCCTATTTTAGCATTTGAAAATTAACGTAGTCCCAAATGTCAGCAAAATCACTAAACAATAATAAAGCATCATAGGGATATTTACATCTAATTATTCATGTTCACACATTATGTATGAACGTGATAATTCACTACATAAATATAAAAAAAGTTACAATCTACTTCATGAAAATGTTAATATTTTCTGTAGCCTTGTGGGTTTCAGTGAAGTTTGACATAGCCCCCATATTCTGTCTAAATTCCCCCCCCCCCCCACACACATATAATCAGTCGCTTTCCCACCCTCCTTCCTCCAACACCACTCTTCCTGTGCCCCCTTGCTTAACATCTTTCCCCTGCTGTTTGGAGACAAGGAAACCACTTATTTTATGACCTCGCTCGGGCAAGGCTCGTAAAATCCTGCCTGAGGCCAACGGAGAACTCTGTTCTGCGAGCCTTGCCCAGTTTGTGGAATGGGCGTGCTGGTAAAATTCCAGCTTTTAGAATGTCAAAGCTTCCCTGCCAGAGTCTGTTCACCACAGCCGCCGTTATTGTTTCGAAGGAAGAGGAGATCACCGCCCCAGGTGCCATCTCTGCAACCCCATCTGGGATCGCAATGCACAGTTTGGAATACCCTGACATCGAAGCTCAGGTTAAATTAAGCTGCGCCGGGCAAAATTATTCAATTTCTATTTGCTAGCTTGAGCAGACGGGGCTGGAATTGCCTTTCGTGTAGCAACAGCCCGCACTTTCATTTCCAGGCAGAAACAGAAGTTGGCCTTGTTCTCAGGAGCCTTTGAATTGTTGTCAACCTAGTTAGGAAAGGAAATATTCCTCCGAGTCTCTCTTTGCTCTTTGGAAGTATTCATGATGTTTTTGTTGATGCTCCCATGGGCATGAATAAAGCTCCTTTGGGTGATAAGAAATGGGTACTGCGTTTTTATAGGACTCAATCTGTGCTCCCACATTCAAAGCATCAGGAATCAAACAGTTAGCTGTGCAAAATTAGTCAAGCATTTTAATGAAGGCTGTATTATGTGTGTTTTGAAATCTTAGACAATGCGCTGTTTAGTGCAGTCTGCAATCCACTTTCAGATTTTTTTCACGATGGATTAGAAATCGACAACTGCCTCATCATTTCTATCATTAATTATCTGTTGTTACACCCTTTGCAGTCACCATAAATTTAAATGATTGCTGCTTTTTACTTTAGCCCATATGATTCCACAAAGCTCTTCAATTATACCATCGCTCGTTCTGGCTGTCAGCTTTTAAAGATCTCACTGTTTAACAGATATGATTTGTGCTCATGCAACACATTACATCCACACTAATGAGCCACCACTGCTTCCAATCTTTGATACAGAAACTACAAATATAAACTTGGGTAAAAGATGAGAGGTGCATTCATTGGAACTGTAAAAGGGAATTTTTTAACTCTGTAATTGAGTGGATTTGTGTTAGTGCATAATTCATTTTCTAAAATTTCAAATAGAAACCCCAAAAATATATCAATCTATTTCTGGTTTCCACAAAGGTGCAGAAAGGGCCAATCCAGTCTCCAGAGGTGGGATGGTCATTGAACCATTTTAAGGAGGTTGGTTGTCTCCATTTTAGCGAGTTTTCTTATTTTAACTCCAGTCAAATGAGTTTCTCTGGTCTTGGAAACTCAGCTAGTTAAAGGAGGGAAGAAGGGCTGGCTGCCCTGAAGGGGGAGATTGTTGAGGTTTTGAGGGGTAGTTTGTAGGTTAATTTATTGGGCCTATTACTCCTAGCCCACAAGAAGTGCTGTAAAGAATCTGATTTTTCTTCCCTCCTTTTTAACCTGTTGGCTTTCTTGAGTTCTTGGAAAATTGACCAACATGTGTTTTAAAAATAGAAACCCAACAAAGTTGGAAGCTTGCAACCTCATTGCAATGTTCCAGCAACTTCTCCTGTGAGGGAATTGCTTGTCCATCGCTTGTCCCACCTCCATCAAAGGTGGACATGGGCAGGTTGCTGTTTCAGAAATCACGAAACACAAAAATATTTGGAGTTGCAATTACACCAATCGTTCTATTCGGTGGTAGAATGGAGTTTTCTACTCAAGAACATACGGTCTTAAGTGACGCATCCATAAGATCATACGACATCAGAGCAGAATTAGGCGACTCGGCCCATTGAGTCTACTCCGCCATTCAATCATGGCTGATTTTCTTTTTTCTCATTCCCAATCTCCTGCCTTTTCCCCATATTCCCTGATCCTCTTATTAATCAAGAACCTATCTATCTCTGTCTTAAAGACACTCAATGACCTGGTATCCTGCGGCAAATAGTTCTATAGATTCACCACTCTCCGGCTGAAGAAATTCCTCCTCATCTCTGTTTTAAAGGATCATCCCTTTAGTCTGAGGTTGTGCCCTCTGGTTCTAGTTTTTCCTACTAGTGGAAACATCCTTTCCACATCCACTCTGTCCAGCCTTTGCAGTATCCTGTAAGTTTCAATAAGATTCCCCCCTCATCCTTATAAACTTCAATGAGTACAGACCCACAACCATTCCTCATTTATTTCATGGCTTGAGACTAACTTCAGCATTCCTGTTGGATTAGTGTTAACCACGTTCAGTTGGTTACAATCTGGCCTCAGAATCAAAACACGTGTATTCAGACTCCACTCCAGGACCTGAGCAGAAAAATCAAGGTTGACAATTGACGAAGTGCTATTGTTTGGATGATGCATTAAACTAAGCCCACTTTAACCCCTTGGGTGGATGTATAAGATCCCATAGATTTCCTTTGAAAAAGAACAAACGAGTTACCCCTGGTGTCCTGGCCAATATTTATTCCTGTAGAGTAATGGATTAATGGTTATCTTAATGAGGCCAAGATCTTACTGATGCTTGAAGAATGATATCAAGGGCCAGATGACTGAAAAGCTCCAAGAAAGCAAGATGTAGAACAGTTTGTGTCTTGGAGACCATGTCATTACTATGAAGCCATGTAAACAGTGGAAATAAGTCTTAAAAAAAAAACTATAATGCGAGCACCTCAAGTCACTCATTAACTAAGTTCAACCTTTTTGAAATATGACAGCGGCGCTGGAGGCCATAGTTTAAGAAACAGAGGCCACAGATTGGTAACTCACGTGTGATGATATTAGAACAGGTGGACTTTGCAATGACAAAGAACAAAACAGAAAAATACTACAGCAAGGAGACAGTGAGATATGAATGATGTTGACAGCCGGTGAACAGTAACTAATCCTTCCACTATTTTTCCAACACATCAAGAAAAATAATGGGAGCTCTGGAAGAGAGAGCTTGAAAGAGTTTAGATTTACCAGGAAGAGCACAGAAACATTATGTCTGCACCCTTGCTTATGCCTTGGCATGGCGAGGTATTAAAGAGATTTTGGCTTCCTACAATTAGGTTTTGGGGGGCTTTGTTAAGTAAGTACTTCAGTCTTAAAAATAATCTAATTGTAGAAAAATAGTAAGATTGAATCAGAGTATCCAAAGGCCAGATGAATTAATTGATTCCTCCATTAATACTTCTATATTGAGTGACTAAAATGTGTGGGTACTCAGCCTTAAAGCATGAGTTGATTCATGACTGCATCATAGTTAGCATGCTCAACAGTGCCTTCTAGTCCTTGTGCCAACTTGTTGCCAACTCATTCCAACCCATGCCCCCGACTTACTATTATTTACACATATACCCTCCAAGCTAATGTATTAACCCTATGCAGAGCTCAGGAGTCATGCTGAGATTACATGATTAAAGGAAATAAAGTTCAAAGTGTCAATGGCACACATTATTCTTTTAAAAACTCTCATTCATTAAAAAAAACACTTCCTACATTTAAATTCCTTCAACTATTTAATCCTTCTTAAAAACATCACTTCATTAAAGTGGTCTATCAAATATCAAGTATTTGTATTCATTAGCCCTGCATCAAAGACTTTATAACCTTTTGAATTTGTCGATCAAACTGCGAACTAAGAGATACTATCAGTGTGATAATAGGTTGGTGAAATCAGTCCTGTAACTCAAATTCTATAATAATAGCACTCAGACTTATGTCACTATTCCCATGCAGGTTTTAATGTGTAGGAAGGTTATATCTAGAAGCTGGTGGTGCCATCGGTCAATGAGCACTGAGTGATTTCTGTCAATCAGGTTCTAGCAGCTCTCCAGTACTGGTAGTGGCAAATAAACAATGCCAGAAGTTCAAGAGGGCCTACAGACGGAAGGTCTCTAGTATCCCAGAAGCAGAGAAGTTTTCCAGAGCCTGTCAGGAAGACCACATCAAGGTGGGTTGGGAATGCTGGCTGCAAAGGGCAGGGAATGGCATCCTGCAAGGTCTGCACTTGCCACTGGCAGTCCATACATTGGGCACTGAGTACCTGAGGAAGAAATGCACCCTCACCACGCAATTGGCACACTCCATATTGTTCGAGTGGTTTGCCCACATGGTGTGACACCCTCCTCACTCCTACCACCAGTTGAATGATGCCGGTGGAGGGATGAGATTACTGGCTCTGGGTAGGGAGTCTGCTCTTGACACTTTCCAACACAGACTTAGTCGAGAAAGACTGAAACATGACAGGCACTCACTCTGTGCCATCCTGTTCCATTAAACAACTGCTGTCTTCCTGGCCACCTCTTGGGAGGTGGTTTAGAAAGAGGCAGAAGCATCAAATTCTGCTCAAAGTCTTAAAAATCAATCAATTTAAGATTAGGGGAACAATCAAGATTGAGACAAGGCCGAACAATTCATCATAGCTCTTCAGTAACCTCTCTCATATTTTGCTGGTGGATTGTTTATATTAGACCCCTTATATTATATTGTTTACACTATATTGCCTGATAAACACGCTAAATGGTCCATCACCCATTGAGTAAAGAATCTTTCCCCAATGGTTGTTTGAAATTTGCTTTTCATGGAATATCTCAGCCCCTCTAATTCACATTTGCAAAATATATTGGCTGTCACTTTTAATTTAAAGAACTATTGTTACTGATTTCTAATTCATTATTGATCTGGGTTGTTAAAGTTTACGAATTGCTGCCAGTGTTGAGCCTAATCATGATTCTGTTAGAGAGCATGACTAATCAGTAATGTCACGCGAGCTATTTAGCTCTCACTTACCAATCATTCTTCAAATGCTGCAACATAGCTGCTCACTAAAAGTTGATTCTGTGTGCTTCAGGGGTACTTTTAAGCCTGGCACTGAAAGCATTCAGGGCAACCCAAATGTAGAAGGTGAGTTAACGGCATGTAAAAGTCTTTAAAGTCTGTTTCAGACACAGTCCTCTATTCCTATACTGGAGCCTTTACCAATATAGGTACAATTGTAAGAAGCTAGGGAGGAAATTGCAGAGCCCCTAGCAGAGATATTTGTATCATTGATAGGCATAGGTGAGGTGCCTGAAGATTGGACGGTGGCAAATATTGTGCCTTTGTTTAAAAAGGGCTGCAGGGAAAAGTCTGGGAACTACAGGCCGGTGAGCCTCACATCTGTGGTGGGTAAGTTGTTGGAAGGTAGTTTGAGAGACAGAATCTACAGGCGTTTAGAGACGCAAGGACTGATTTAGGGCTTTGAGTAGAAAATCATGTCTCACAAACTTGATTGCGTTTTCTGAAGGGGCAACCAAGAAGGTAGATGAGGACAATACAGGTGATGTTGTCTACATGGATTTTAAAAAGGCCTTTGACAAGGAACTGCATTGTAGGTTGTTGCATAGGTTAAATCTCACAGGATCCAGGGTGAGGTTTCTAAATGGATTCAAAATTGGCTTGATGACAGAAGACAGAGCATGGTTGCAGAGGGTTGTTTTTCAAACTGGAGGCCTGTGATCAGTGGTGTGCCTCAGGAGCCGGAATTTTACCGCCACGTCCGCCCCAATTCCGGGTGTGGGTGAGGCTGGGAGAATGGCATTCTACATTGGTCTCGGGCGGAATCATACGAACTTTGGGCAGTATTTTACTGGCATATCTGGCCGGAGATTGGTGCAGGGTTCACTGTTATTTGTCATTTAATATTAATGGTTTGGGTGAGAATATAGAAGGCATGGTTAGTAAGACTGGTGGCATAGTGGATAGTGAAGAAGATTATCTGAAATTGCAATGCGATCTTGATCAATTGGGCCAGTGGGCTGAGGAATGGCAGATGGAGTTTAATTTAGATAAATGCGAGGTGATGCATTTTGGTAGATTGAACCAGGCCAGGACTTACTCTGTCAATGGTAGTGCACTGGGGAGAGTTACAGAACAAAGAGGTCCAGGGGTACATGTTCATAGCTCCTTGAAAGTGGAGTCACAGGTGGACAGAGTGGTGAAGAAGGCGTTCGGCATGCTTGGTTTCATCGGTCAGAACATTGAACACAGGAGGTGGGATGTCTTGTTGAAATTGTCCAGGACATTGGTAAGGCCACACTTGGAATATTATGTGCAGTACTGGTCACCCTATTGTAGAAAGCATATTATTAAACTAGAAAGAGTGCAGAAAAGATTTATTAGGATGCTACCAGGACTTGATGGTTTGAGTTATAAGGAGAGGCTGGATAGACTGGGAATTTTTTTTTCTCTGCAGCATAGGAGGCTGAGAGGTGATCTTCCAGCGGTCTATAAAATAATGGGGGACACAGATCAGCTAGATAGTCAATATCTTTTCCCAAAGGCAGGGGAGTCTAAAATTAGAGGGTGTAGGTTTAAGGTGAGAGGGGAGAGATACAAAAGGTTAACTAACATTTGCTAACTTTACTACATTTTAAAACTTAGAAGGCATGCCGGGGTAGCTAAACATTGACTGTATTCCTGAAGAGTACACAATGCAGGCAGAACAAGTTTTCGTAACAGCAGCTGCAAGCCTTGTTTTTCAAGACAGAAACAGCCTGCGAAGGACACTTACAATGACGCGAGAAGGGTTGAAATATATTGTGGATTTCTGTGTGTGATTTCAATTTCGTTTCAAAATCCTGTTCAAGCTCAGTTCTGGGATTGGCTTAGCAGCCAGTCTCCAAGTTTGCTTTTTATTTTTGCTTCTGTCATGTTTATTTGCTTAAGTTTTTTTTTTCAATAAAAGAAATTCATTTTAAAACCCCATATCAGTGCTATCCCCTCATCTGTTCAAAGGAATAAATGGATCCAACACAAGGGTAAAACCATGAGCTGGCAGGTGACAAGGCTAGCCCTTTGCACTGGGGGTGTGCTGAGGCTTGCATTAGGGTAGAGAAAAGGATCAAGGTAGCCAATAAAGTTGAACTGAGGCTTTACCTAAAGCGTTTTTTCAAAGGCATCTCGGCCTTTTGGCTAAGATGAAGTAAAAAAATCAATCCCGTGATGGGATGCATTGCCTCATCCTGTCACAATGGATATTGTTTATCTTTTATGTGAGGACTGTGGCTTGGATTCAATTTGAATTGGATTTTTGGTTGGAATAAAGGTAACAAAAAAAAAACAATAAAAGGAATTTTGTTGCCAAATGCTGCCAAAGAAGATTTTAAAATTAGTACAGTGTACTGATTCATTGATAAACATAGTCTGTATATGAGGACTGATCACATTGTCCTTTCACCCTTCTATCCGGTGAGTGCAGATTAATTAAATGAAGTTCCCTTTTCTCTGACAGGTATGATGATCCTGTGTAAAATACCTATCTTAATCTCATTCCTCCCAGTGCACTCACAGATCAATAGAAATTCTTATTGTTAACAGGAACAGTAGTATAAACATTATATTGGGTGGAAAAGGGCACTCATTTGGAGATTTTCACTGTCTAATCTCATTGTTCCCAGGAGATTCATAAAGGGATTGCTTGACAATCAAATGTTTTTTTTTCTAAAACCATTAGACTGGATAGACTCAGTCAGCAGGTTGGAGGATGATGGAACGCAATTGGGAGAGAATAGAAATGAAGGCAGAGAATCATGAGGTAACATGGCAAAGGAAAGAGACTGAGGAGCAAAAAAAAAATCTGACAGCAAAGTGAATGATAAATCTTCCAGATCAAAGTTAAATCAAAATAATGCAACCATGATTTTAAAAAAAATAACACCCACAATTTGCTCCCCTGTCTGAATGATATCACTCTGGGATATCAGTAAGTGGAAGCCAAGTGTGTCCATATGAAGTGAAAGAGAATACGGCAAGATTGAAGAAGATTATAGGTCAGTGATTGTGGATCTGTCACAGTCACCTGATGGGGAGGAGGGGGGAGTAGTGGTTTATAATCACAAGGTGGGGTAAGAAATTAGGGAGTTGGTACCCTTTTCTCGAAATTAGTCTCACACAACTCTCAGAAGATGACTACAGGGTGGCATTGAAACAAGAATGGCAAAATATCTCCTATCCTTATACACAGATGATCAGAGGAGAAAGATGGATTTTTAGTTCAATTTTACATTGCTTTGGTTCTTTTTGGGAAAGTAATGTAGCTTAGTCCTCACACCATATACTGTTTATTCTCCCTCTTTATCTTTTTTTAGTGAGATGTGAATGTCACTGGCAAGGCCAGCATTTGTTCCCCATCCCCAATTTCTCTTGAACTGAGTGACTTGCTCAACCATTTCAGAGAGCAGTTAAGAGTTAACCACATTGCTGTGGGGCTGGACACATAAACGCCAGACCAGGTAAGGATGATTTCCTTCCTTCAAGGACACAAGTGAACCTGATGGGCTTTTAAAACAATCGATGCCAATTTCATGGTCACCATTTCTGAGGCTCTGGATTTATTAATTGAATTCAAATTCTGCCAATTGCTGTGGTGGGATTTGAACCCATGGGCCTGTGTTTCCGGATTTCTAATCCGGAGACATTAACACAATGCCAACATCTTCCTGGTAAGCTCCTGATGCAGATTGAAGGGGAGATTAGCTGTGTTAAGTCAGCACAACCCTCAGAGTGATTTTATGCCATCAAGTGGGTATTTTACAGTTCAGCCTTGTCTGTTGAGCCAATGTGATCGGACAACTTTTGGAACATTAATGATCCTGTGGCAAGACTTCTGCCCCCATCTGAAGAGGCATCCTGTCTCTAGAGCCGATGGCAAATCTGATAGCTCTTTTGTCTTAGCACCACTACTTCTGGAACTACCACCAGTCCTCAGGATGTCAGAGACTGAGGTGGACAAGGCAAAGGGCTATGGGGGTTGTGGTGGGGGCTCTGATCGAACCAGGATGCCTATAAAGGAAACACTTTACTCTTTCCCGCCCAAATTCCAAGCAGTGTTACTGGCCTGTCTCGAACCTGTCACCTATGTTACAGACATGGGAGAGATAAAAGGATGCTTCCCTCCTTTTTCCCACCTGGTGACTAACTGCACAAGATACACTTTTAAGAGGGAGTGCACCCCTTGGATGCTGTCACTCTGAAGAGCTGACACAAGGCAGGCCTCCTTGTGAATTTTTTTTTAAATATTTATTTCTCATTTCTGCAGGAGTCCCTCAGGGTAGTGTCCTAGGCACCAACAGTCTTTAGCTGCTTCATTAATGTCAGAAGTGGGCATGTTCACCAATAATTGTGCAATGTTCAGTACCATGTGCAACTCCTCAGATATTGAAGCAGTTTGTGTTCAAATGCACCAAGACTTGATTTGATTTATTATTGTCATGTGTATTAGTATACAGTGAAAAGTATTGTTTCTTGTGCACTGTACAGACAGAGCATACTATACATAGGAAAGGAAAGGAGACAGTGCAGAATATAATGTTTTAGTCATAGCTAAGGTGTCAAGAAAGATCAACTTAATATAAGGTAGGTCCATTTAAAAGTCTGATGGCAACAGGGAAGAAGTTGTTAATCAAATCAAAATGAAATGGACAAAATACAGGCCTGGACTGACAAATGGCAAGTAACATTCATGCCAGACAAATGCCAGGCAATGACCATTACCAATAAGAGACAGTCTAACCATTGCCCCTTGACATTCAATGGTGTACAACTCCCCACTCACCTGATGAAGGGGAAAAGCCCAAAAGCTCATGTCTTTGCTACCAAATAAACCTGTTGGACTTTAACCTGCTGTTGTGAGACTTCTTGCTGTATTCAATGGTGTAACCATCGCTGACTTCTCCATTGTAAACAGCCATGGGGTTACTATTGACCGGAAACCCAACAGGACTCGCCACATAAACACAGTGGCTACAAGAGCAGGACAGAGGCTGGGAACACTGTGGCAGTAAGTTACATCCTGTCTCCTGAAAGCTTGTCCATCATCTGCAAGGCACAAGCCAGGAGTGCAATGGAATAATCCCCGCTTACCTGGATGGGTGCAACTCCAACAACACACTCAAGAAGCTTGACACCATCCAGGACAAAGCAGCCCACTTGATTGGCATCACGTCTACAAACATTCATGCTCTCCACCACCACCGCTCAGTAGCAGCAGCCTGTACTATCTACAAGATGCACCGCAGCAATTCACAAAAGGTCTTTAGACAGCACCTTCCGAACACATGGCCTCTTCCATTTAGAAGGACAAGTGCAGCAGGTATATGGGAAGACCACCACCTGCAAGTTCCCCTCCAGACCACCCACCACTCTGAATTGGAAATATATTGTCGTTCCTTTGCAGTCACTGAGTCAAAATCCTGGAATTCCCTCCTTAACGGTATTGTGGGTCAACCCACAGAACATTGACTGCAGCATTCAAGAAGGCAGCTCAACACTACCTTCTCAAGGGCAACTAGCGATGTGCTATGGGGTACCTGTGCTCCTTTTATTGACAGTTGATCTATAATCCCTGCTAATGGGGACTATGGGTACAGCCCGTTCAGAGAATTGTACAGGCTTTAAAAGGCTTCCAGCCTCTTAAGATTGGCTTCCACCTTCTGATGAAGGGCATAAGATATAGGGTGGGCTCAAAAAAATTGTCACCTCTTGATCCAGACGGATTATAGCTTAAGCTCCGCAAATGCGTCCTATTTCATCTCTGAAGACCTGAGTATTTATGCAGTCACTCCCGAGAACCTCCACCCCTCCAGTTTAATATTTCCAGCCAGTTTAGCCGTATCTGTTTTAACCTATCTCTTCCCATTAAACAAGGACTGTGTCCCTTGATTATCCATTCCTGGTAGCTTTGTCTTCTGGGTTCTGATATGCCACTGTCACTGGTACTGCATCTAAAGTCTGCAGTGTCTCTCCAGTATGTATGGACAAAACAAAATTTAATTCACTTTATCTTTAATGATTGGAATCCCTTTTGCAGATAACAAAATGCCCATTCCCCTTTGACTGTGGCAGCCACCCTTTGTGTCAACTTCCATTTTTAATGCTTTGCCATTTATCTACAAAGTTACCTCTACTGGGGACACATTTTTGTTTAGCTGGACCTGGTTTAGGGTAAATGATTTGGATTTCTCATCCCTAATCCTCCAGATTATTTGCAGGAGTTAAGCTAGCAGTCACTGCATCTTTTTTCTGCACTAACAATCGTGGTTGATTTGATCTGCATCATAACTTTAAGTGACCCTTCTTGTTATGCTTGAATCACACACAGTTCCTGAATCAACAAACTTCTTGAGAGTGTTCTCACCGACATCAGAAAACACATTTCAGCCCTCAATGTTACACCTCTTCTACCAGACACTGTTACACCCATTCCTGGGCTGCTTTGCACCAGTCATTTCCCACCACACACTGTTTACCTCATTCAAACCTTGCAGTTCTGGTACTCCCGGCTCTGCACATTCAGTCACCTGGGCCAGATCCACAACTTTTTCGAAGGTGATTTTGATGTCCACCAGTAACCTGTTTTAAATTATTGGACCGTTTATATCACATACTATTCTGTCCCTTTAATATTTCAGTTAATGTTGGACTGAGTTTGCAATGTTCTGCCAATCCCCTAAGTTTTACCATGAAACCAGAAATGGTCTCCCCTGTCTTGCCATATGAAATTTGTATCTCAAATTAATGATTGAAGGACGGGAGTTAAAATGATGATTGACCAGTTCCACAATCTGGCCAAATGACTTTTGTATCTGGAGCGTGTGGCGATGTTAATGTTCTTACTGATCTGTAAGTGCGTGAGCCACAGATTGAGCAAAATAATCTTCCTCTTCTGCAGTTATTTCATTTGCAACAAAGTAAAATCACAGCCTTTGTATACATTATTTATTCCCAGCCATCGACCTCTGGGTCAAATAGCTGAATCATTCCTGTCATAGCATTGTAAAATGAGTGTACCTTTTATTTCTTCCTACTCACATCGCTCAAGTCTCCTTCCCTTCAAGCTGGACACTGCGACCCCCTGCCATTCCCTCCTCAATCCGTGGCTGACACCTTCCTGCTAATTGGCCCAGTTTTCCTGCTGGAACAATGCATAAGGTCCTCAGTGGTTACGTGGCCCTCATTACTCCCCCTTCAACAGTCATGCTTGACTTATTTGATGGCACCAAGAAACTGGAACAACAATCTTTTAAAGACCAGTAGTATGTTATTCAATCCTGGTATTCATTTGATAGTAAGAAGTCTGACAACACCAGGTTTAAGACCAAACGATTTATTTGATAGTACAAAGAACAAAAACAGCCTGGGAAACAGGCCCTTCGGCCCAATGAGCCCGTGCCGCCATTTTAACATTACCAGTCCTCCCTCCACCCATGACCCTTATCTACGGTTTATGGCATTCCACATTGAGGGAAACTAATTTAGGGACAATTTATTACCTCCAATCAGCCTAATAGCACATCATTGGGGTGTGGGAGGAAACCGGAGCACCCGGAGAAAACCCACGCAAGCATGGGGAGAATGCGCAAACTCCCACAGACACCGGCCCAAATCCATGTGTCTGCACAGCAATCAGCAATAGTCACTGAGCTGTCGTGTTGCCCAGCATCTGGTCCAGTTTAAGCGTACACTAATGATGTAAAGCACTAGGCTAGTCTCGAACATCCAAGAGCAGCCCTTGTACGACCCATCGCGTGTATGCCCCTCGTTGGACCACAAGGCGGACCGACTTAAAACCTGTGAATTAAAAGAGAAAAACATTAGTATCACTCCACATCCTTTTACATTACTAGGGACGTCCCAATGCTAATGAACCTTATTTAAAACAATCTCCTATATCGTCCCATCTCATGTGCCTGTCTAAGTTGCACTTAAACAACTCCAGTGTGCCTGCCTCCACCACCTTGCTTGGCAGAGCATTCCATACTTCCACTACCCTCTGTGTGAAAAACCTCCCTCTAATATCCGTGTTATACCTCTCCCCCCTCAGCCTAAGCCTGTGGCCCCTCATAATGTGTGTCTCTAACATAGGAAATAGCTTACCTCTGTTTACTCTATCATAATCCCTTCATAATCTTATATACTTCTATTAGATCCCCCCTCAGTCGCCGTCTTTCAAGGGAAAACAGCCCCAATTTGCTCAATCTTTCCTCATAACCCAGTACTTCCGTACCAGGCAACATCCTGGTAAACCTCCTCTGCACTCTCTCCAGAGTCTCCACGTCCTTCCGGTAGTAAGGCGACCAGAACTGGACTCAGTACTCTAAATGCGGCCTAACCAACGTTCTATACAACTGCAACATTAGACTCCACCTCTTATACTCTATACCCTTTGCTATAAAGACTAACATACCATAGGCTTTCTTCACAACCTTCTCCACTTGTACTGCCACCTTCAAAGACTTGTGCACTTGCACCCCCAGGTCCCGCTGTGTTTCTATACTCTTTATAGGCTTATCCTTTATCATATAACTGCGCCCCCCCCCCCCCCCACATTATTCCGGCCAAAATACATCACCTCACATTTATCAGGACTAAACTCCATTTGCCAAATATGTGCCCAGCCTATCAATATCCCATTGTATTGCCAGACACTGCTCCTCACTGCCTGCCAATCCAGCCATCTTAGTGTCATCTGCAAATTTGCTGATCACACCACTTGCTCCCTCTTCCAAGTCATTTATATATACTACAAAGAGAAGAGATCCCAGTACTGAGCCCTGCGGCACACCACTAGTGACAGACCTCCAGCTAGAAAAGGACTCCTCCACTACTAATCTCTGACTACTCTTAGCAAACCAGTTCTCAACCCATCTAGATACCTGGCCTTGTATCCCATAACTTGCAAGCTTTCATTTGATAGCCATAGGCAGAGACAGGGAAAAGATACATGGGCTGCAGCAGCTATATTGGAAAATCCAAATGAAAAGTTAGCCAGAAAAGCCTTTGGTGCCAGGCCAGAGCAAAACACAAACTGTGGGGAGAGAGCAGAGATTGGGCTGGGAGGGTGTTGGTGCAAGGTGGCAGAGGAGGATTATGATCAGGAGTGAGGGGAAATTTGATTGTGGCTGGAGTTGTCAGGGGAGTTGAGAGATCCATCGTCTGGATATAGTTAACAGGGATGAGGGGTTCCTGTTCAGGAGGGGGCAGAGATCATGATGTGGAGAGAGATCATGGGGAGGAGGATTGTGAAGATCAGAAGAGACGGAAATCGCAGTGGGGAGAGTGTGGAAGTTTGTGCGATTGGAGATCATAGAAGTGGGGTGTTCAAGTGATCACAATGAGGGAAGGAGGTAAGCTCATTGATCCTAAAGAATCATAGAATAGAATCCCTACTGTGCAGAAAGAGGCCATTCAGTTCTTCTAGCCCACACCGACAACAATCTCATCCATGCCCTATCCCTGTAACCCCACATTTATACCCCACTAATTCCCCTGACACCAAGGAGCAATAAGGCCAATCCACCTAACCCACACATCTGTGCTCTGAGGGAGGAAAACAGAGGTCTCGGAGGAAACCTATGCAGACACAGAGAAAAAGTGCACAATCCACGCAGATGGTCATTGAAGGTCAGAATTGAACCCGGGTCCATGGTACTATGAAGCAGCAGTGCTAACCACTGTGCCACCATGGAAGGCTCACAGTTACGTTATAAAGACACTTACATTTTGAATACGTTTCTCTATTCATTCATGAGATGTAAGCACCACTGGCTAGGCCAACATTAATTACCCGTGTCTAACTGCCCTGGAAAAGATAGTAATGAGCTGTCGTATTGTACTGCTGCAGTCCATGAAGTGTAGGCACACCCACAGTGCCCTTAGAGAGGGAATTTCAGGATTTTGATCCATTGAAGGTCTGGCAATGCATTTCCAAGTCAGGATGATGAGTGGCTTAGAGGTAACCTGCCAGTGGTGTTGTCCCGATATGCCTGCTGCTTTTGTCCCTTCTGGTGGTAGAGGTCATGGATTTTGAAGGTGCTGCCTGAGGAGCCTTGGTGCATTCCTGCAGTATATCTTGAAGGTGGTACACATTGCTGCCACTGTGCACTTGTGAATGGAGTGAATATTGGTGGTGCAATGGTTAACACTGCTGCATCACAACACCAGGGACCTGGGTTTGATTCCAGCTTGGGTCACTGTCTGTGCAGAATCTGCATGTTCTCCCTGCGTCTGCGTGCATTTCCCCCAGGTGCTCCGGTTTCCTCCCACAGTCCAAAAGACATGCTGATTAGGTGCATTGGCCATGCTAAATTCTCCCTCAGTGTACCCAAACAGGTGCCAGAGTGTGGCAACTCGGGGATTTTCACAGTAACTCCACTGCAGTGTTAATGTAAGCTTACTTGTGACACTAACAAATTAACTTTATGGATGGGGTGCCAATCAAGTGGGCTGGTTTGTCATGGAGGGTATTAAGCTTTGAGTGTTGTTAGAGCTGCACTCATCCAGGCAAGTGGGGAGTATTCCATCACACATGACTTGTGCCTCGTAGATGTTGGGCAGGTTTTAGGGAGTCAGGAGGTGAGTCCTTGCAGAATCCCCAGCCTCTGGCCTGCTCTGGCAGCCATGGTATTTATATGGCTGGTCCAGTTCAGTTTCTGGTCAATGGTAGGCCCCAGAATGTTGTTAGGGCATTCAGCCATTGAATGTCATTCAATGTCAATGAGTAATGGTTTGATTCACCTGAGTGAAGAATACCATTGCCTAGCACATGGTGTGAACGTTACTTGTCAGCCCAAGCCTGGATATTGTCCAGGTCATGCTGCATTTGAACATGGACTGCTTCAATGTCTGAGGAGTTGTGAATAGTGTTGAATATTGTGCAATCATCACTTCTGGCCTTTTATGATGGAAGGAAGATCATTGTTGAAGCAACTTAAGATAGTGTTGTCAGCCCAACTATCAGCCAACTGCGGTTTCAACATTCACATGGGTCTGTGCACCTTTTCTGGTTGCTTTAGCTACGTTTGCAGTGTATGTTCTCATCTACAAGTACAATGTGCTAGACGCTCAGAAGGCTTTTGTTTCATTAGCACTTTTTAACATTCTCCGTGATGTCCTGACCCTTTTGTGTCTTTTTACATTTGCCAAACAGTTTAAAAACAAACATAATAAAATGGCCAAACACAGCTTTCTTAAAAGCTTTTCATCGAACCATAGAATCACTACAGTACAGAAGGAGGCCATTTGACCATCAATTCTGTACCAACCACAATCCCACCCAGGCCCTATTCCTGTTACCCCACACATTTACCCTGCTAGTCCCCCTGACACTAAGGGGCAATTTAGCATGGCCAGTCAACCTAACCTGCACATCTTTAATCAATGGATCATTTCTGTTCAAGTGAATCGATTTGGCCTTTACCCGGTCAACCCACCTTTGTTAAAAATGGAAGAGGGGAGAAAGGTGATGAATTTGGGTTGGGCTCAAAATTCTTCACATTTTAGTTCCCTATTCACTCCCACACTTACCAGGGGTTAAAATTAGCCTCAAGTTCTCTGCAATCAATATGACCCTATATTATGTTACGTGTGAATATTGTCACAATGCTGGTACGTTTACTTTACTGTTTAATTCCTTTTCATCGTTTCCACTGTGGCAGGAATGGATTTTCAGTGGAAACCAGATGAGAATTAATTTCCCCCACTCCAGCTTCATTAGAATGCTCTCCACTTACTGTCGCCATATTAATTGATGGAGTGTTTGCTGCTTCTGCCCACTTTCTGGTACATCTGCAGATACAACTGCAGGGCGCAATTTTCCAGCCGCACTCACCCCAAGACCAGAAAATCCCGCTCGAGGCCAACAGACCTTTTTGTGTTCTGTGCCCCGTCTGCTACCGTTCCACTGGTGGGCAGGACGGGGAAATTCTGCCCCCTAACTGTCAGGATAGAGTTACTGCTTTGAGTGCAGTCAGAAAATTGCATCCGTAATAACTTGAAATTGTACTAGTTCAGATTATAGTTCAAATTGAGTTAAAATTAATTTGCATAATCCCACGTAAAATCATTTTCTTTCTATTAAAAAGTATTCCTTTGGTTAACCTGGTGCAAGTTTATTAACTCATCTCAAAATGGAATTATCAACCAAAATATGCACTTTATTGATGTCCAATCCTCTACTCATGAGTAACCAGATATAGGGGGCGATTCTCTCCTAAAAAAAAATTAAATACCCGACTGGTGGGAACATGGGTGCTTTCCCTGCCTGTTTTTTTGGGAGTGGAGTGAAATGAATCTGTGTATCACAGAGTGTGTAACACAATTCATGCCTGTGGGGGTAGGGAGTGCAGCCTGATCCCACCAGAGAGGCTGGCATCAGCATGCTGAGCAGGCCACTGCACACTTGCCAATCTTTCAGTGTGGAGATTGGCACATGCACACTTCCCGCACCCCCATCGCCAGCCTCCTAATCACCAGCTTTCCTGATCCTCACCCCCTTAATTGCTGGTCGCTGTGAATCCCCCCCCACCCTCGGGATCACCAGTCTCCATGAACACCCACCGCCCCCTCTAACCAGCCCCAATCACTCACTCACTCCCTCCCATCCCACCGATTTCTAATGCAGACTGCGCAGTGGGTGCCCCCTGCCCCCACCACCACAGATCGGTCTCACCCCTTGGCACTGATCGGTGTTTGGTGGGCAGTGCAAGACTGGTACTGCCTCATGGGTATTCCCCCTGCTCCTGACTTCCCAGGGAAGGTTCTCAATGGTTTCTGTCCCCACCAGCAGGGTGATCATGCCTGGATCCCATTCATCGAGACCATAGATCAAAGAGACCATAGATCAAAGAGACCATACATAATCCCTGTTGGTGGGAACCTCTCCCAGCAAGGTTGGTCAATTCCACATTGTAACCTTGTGTTGATTTTTGTGTGTTTATGTAAATAATGCCATTGCGTGCTGATGGTACTTGCATAAATAAGCATCTCAACCCCTAAATGTTGCTCACAGTGATAGCCATTTGGACACAGTTGCAGGGAGCTTCTGTGTGTCCTTCAAATTGTGTGGACAATGCTGATTGCCAAATCCTACCGCTCTGCCCACCATGAGGATTTGAGCAGGCAAGGGGCTGACAATGGGAAGGCCCATTGATCTCAGGCACGATTTCCTGGTCTTGGGTTGACTGAGGCCATAAACTCCCACCCATTATCCTTATTTCAGATTTTTTTCAATCCAGTTGTCTGATACTCAGTAGCTAGATTAGAGAGTTCATTGCAGTGAGGAGTCAAGGGTGTCTGTAGCAATAATCTGATCATCTATGACTAATACTCCAGTGGGGCTTCACAAATGTGCAACTTAACCCTCCTCTTAACAAATACACTTGAAGATGTCAAAAACTCCAAAATGCACTGCAAATGCCAGCAACTATTCATCAACCACTGTGTGGATACAAGTAGTATATCCCTGCACACTTACTCAGGCTTTACCAAGTGTAGCTTCAGGTGACTCCTGTAGATGAATCTGCTGCTTTTACAAGCTACCTCTTGTGGCCAAATGCCCTGGGCTATGTAGCTCAAGATAAAACCATTTAGCATCTCTAGGCAGCAAGCCCGTGTTTCTCCTCTTCCACCAGCACATGCTCCTCCTCATCTATACACTGCAACTCAAAAGGACAAATTTATAGAAACATTAAAATGTTCATTTATTTCTCATGGATTGTTTTTATTCCAGAAAACAATAGCTTTTTTTTTCAGAATAGTTTGAATGGTTTGATTGATCAGCTTTGTGGTACTTGCTTTGGGAAATAATTTCACAGGCTCAATGGTCTGGTTTCCTCCGAGTCATTCATTTCTAAGCCTCGATCCTTTTTGTCTGTTAAGTATTGGTTTTTTTGATCGGTTAATTAGGTAACTGACTGAGAGGGCGGCACAGTAGCACAGAGATTAGTACTGCTGCTCACAGTGCCAGGACTTAGGTCTTGGGTGACTGCCTGCATGGGATTTGCACATCCTCCCTGTGTCTGCGTGGGTTGACTCTGGGTGCTCTGGTTTCCTCCCACACTCCAAAGATGTGCAGATTAGGTGGACTAGCCATGCTAAATTACCCCTTAGTGTCCAAAGATGAGTAAGTTAGGCAGATTAGTGGGGTAAATATGTGGGGTTATGGGAATAGGGCACGGGTAAGATCTTCTATCAAAGAGTCAGTGCAGGCTCGATGAGCCAAATGGCCTGCTTCTGCTGTATAGGGATTCTATGGCTAGTAGGTGTGCAGATAAACAATTATTTAAGCCAATTGTATTTTTAAAGGACATGTGATTAAATTTTGAGGTTTATTTATTAGTCACAAGTAGGTTTACATTAAGATTGCAATGAAGTTACTATGAAAATCCTCTAGTTGCCACATTCTCGTGCCTGTTCGGGAATTTGGCACGGCCAATGCACCTAACCAGCACATTTTTCAGACCGTGGGAGTGAAATGGAGAACCCCGAGGAAACCTACACAGGCACAGGGAGAACGTGCAGGCTCCACACAGTGACCCAAGCCGGGAATCATACCTGGGTGGGTCCCTGGTGCCGTGAGGCAACAGTGCTAACTATTGTGGTACATTTTATTTATTGTTCCAGAGGATGTGTGCATTGCCGGCTAGGCTAGGATTTATTGTCCACCGCTAATTGCCTTGAGAAGCTAGCGGCAAACTGTCTTCCTTCTTGAACTGTTGGCCTTGTGGGGTAGGCTCACTCATTAGTGACCTTATCAATGACCTCCCAATGTGAACGTATTGAGCAATAATGCCTTTGACACGCATTTGATGTGAGGCTTCAATTATATTTCAATGTAAAACTTACAGGCTAGGTTATTTGATACAGAATACATTATTATCAAGACACTCCAGGGTGGAGAAACTGTGGACAATCTTTCCCTCCTGTCTAACAATCCAAAATATAGCCCATACCATTCTACAAATTAGTGTCCATCAGATTACATTTGCAATGCCCTATTATAATTCATCCAAGCAGACAATCGCATACAGCACAGTACCCAAGCAGATCTGTGCCTGCCTCACAAACACTCAGATCTCCCGTCATCTTCATTTGGAGGTGGCGCCACTCACTAAAATCTTGCTGCCACACATATCAACTCGAGTGCATGAAACTGTATGACAAATGAAATTATACAGAAAGAAGGAAATATGTCATTGCTATAGTGATATCTGGCTCGGAGAATGTCATGGGAGACAGAGAGAGCAAGAAAAGCTTCTGTGCCTATATAATCAGAGGTTCAAGAAAATATTCTGATGGTTTTGATATAGGAATCAGAAGCATGAATCTTTTCACTTTCTCGGCTGGGGAAGGGAACTGCAGGGCGTAGTCAGAAAAACTTGGAAGGAAAATTAAATCCGGAAATTTATCTCGACGTGGAACAGTAACTTTTGGGAGCGAGAGTACTTTGAATTTTAGACACCTGAACCTGAGAACTTTCAATGAAAACTTCACCAAACTCACACATTGTTTTGGCTGCAGTCAACCCATTCATTAGTGAAATCCTGCAGGGACTGTTTCACTGTTTGGTGGACCAAAATAGCAAGAAAATACATCACTTTAATTAAACAGCGGATAGACAGTAATCGGGCTCCAAAGTGCTCCTGCACCATTTCCAGTTTTATATTCTTGCTGCCCTTTATAGAGAGGTACATCAACAGAAGCATTACAGCAAGGTCTTTTAGGTCCACGACAGGTTCTTGCTGTAAATGGCATATCTGTGGTAGGTAGTACTTTGATGCATTATTAATTTCCTGAAAGACATAAAAGGAACTGAAGGAAATGATTTGCAAGTAAGTCAAAATGTTACATCATTATGCAGCTAATACTGTGTTAGAAATCAAGTTCCTTTGTGACCAATTTAGAGACGAAGGGTAGCATTTGCGTGTTTGATTTGATATGTACCTCCAGTGGAGATGGATTTACTGAGTATGATATTGATCAATTCCTTGATTATCCTTCTAATTAAGAGGCGGAATTGTGCAAAGTTGATCCAACTACATCGCCAATTTAACAAAAAAAAGATTGTTTTTCTTTGCGGCAATTATGTAAAGAAATTCAAATCTTACCTGCATAGCCAAGAAACATGTACTTATTTAAAAGTCACCACTATTTATTCGCTTCTATTTCTGCTACGGCTCCCTAAAGCATTAACATTAACAGGGAATGAAAGATCAGAAATGAGAAGAGAATGCTTTCAAAGATCTAGAATGTATTAGCATCGAATTTGATATTGGTGCTGATGAATAGCTTTCATTAATTTTTTAGCATCTTTATCCTACAGCTGGAGTTCAGCTCTGCCTCACTTTCACAAGTAATATTTTACTCATCTACCTGATATTGGAAATACATTACTGCATTTTTCTTTTTTTTTAAAAAATGTGGCATTTCAGCTGCATTCAGATGTACAGGCTCAAGATTGCAAATCCTTGCATTGTATCTGACAGCGCTCCCTCTGTCAGGTGAGATTACATGAACCCTGCTATGTCTCAGAGAGAGAGATAGACACTTAATTCTGAGTGAATTGTTATGGAGTAGAATACATCCCTAAGTATCCCCAAACTGGAGTGAGTACTGATATTTAAGTATGAGCTGTTCCTTCATATCAAAAAGTTGATATTAACTCAGACAGACCTGACTGATCTTAAGGCAGTAAGATACCTCACAACACCAGGTTAAAGTCCAACAGGTAACCTGTTGTGTTGTGAGACTTCGGACTGTGTTTACCCAAGTCCAACATCGACATCTCCACATCATGATCTTAAGGCTACAGCTTAGACCTGGCCTCTGAAAACAATACAAAAATTTCTCTCATTACCTACCTGATCAAAAGCATCAAAAAGCTTTATATCCATTCCCAACATATTTTGGTAACAAAGCTTCATTAACATTCACTACAAAGGTCATTGGAGTATTTATTTATATGTTGGAGTGACTATTTTCATATAGAGAAATTGCTTTTACTTTTCAGCACTGTCTTTTAAATTTATCATCAGGCAAGTGCCATGCAAAGGCAATGCTTCAACACCAATTTACAAGTTTATCACTGGACTATTAATCCAGAAACTCAGCTAATGTGCTGGGGACCTTGTTTCAAATCCCACCAAGGCAGATGATATTCTAGTTTGAATGAAATAAAAATATCTGGAAATAAGAACCTACTGATGACCATGAAACCATTGTTGGTTGTTGGAAAAACTCATCTGGTTCACTAATGTCCCTTTAGGGAAGGAATTCTACCGTTCTCACCTGGTTTGGCCTAGATGTAACTCCAGAGCCACAACAATGTGGCTGACTCTCAGCTGCCCTAAGAGGGCAACTAAGGAGGGGCAATAAATGCTGGCCAGCCAGCAATGCCCATGTCACACTAATGAATAAAAATTATATATTTTTGTCCCCATTATCTAGCTCCCTGCTTCTTCTGATGTCTTTCTCCTTTTCTTTTGAGGTGAATACTCTTTGCCGCTTTTATATTTGACAGGGCAGTATGTAGTAATCAGTGGTGTAGTTGAATGAATTGAAAATAATAATTTTGCTAAAGTATCATCCATGAAGGAATATCCATTTATGCTATACTAAACAGTTTTGGTAGGGAGTTCACCCCATGGAACCCTGTTATATACAATTACACACAAGAAAAATTGTGCTCATACTGTTTTTTTCCAAAGCTGTCATGTTGAATGGAGCTGCAGTGAAATTCTTTCCCTCCTGTTGCTTGACCCTGTCTTCCAGTTAAAATGTATGTACATGCAAAGCAGTTAAGAATGAAACAAGGGAAGGGGTAAATTAGAAGAACAGGATAACAAAGTAAATTAGTACAATTATGGATGAGGCAGAATTCATTCAGGAGAGAGAGACATAGAGAAGCAAGATTAGTCATGGTATGGATGCGTTAACCATAATAATTTTATTCAAAGATGCCATCCAACAATATCTATTTATATGCGATATATTGAAACCCTTACAGAGAATGTGCACTCCACTGAAACCTGAGGTAAAAAATTCTGATGGAAATTTCAATTTTAAAATGTCAACAGTTACCTGTTAAACATAACTGTTATTAAAAAAAATACATTGATATAACACCATTTATTAACACCATAGGACATCCTGGCATACTTCAGAGCCAATGAAATATTTTTGAAATCTGCTCACTGTTGTAATGTAGAAAACACAGTGCCCAAGGAGAGCTCCTACAAAGAGCAGAGTGATGATGACCAAAATTTTTTTTATGATATGGATTGAGGGATAAATATTGGTCAGGCTATCAAGGATAACTGTCCTGCTTGTCTTAAAAATAGTGCCAATGGATCTCTTGCATCCAGCTGAGGGAACAAATGGGGCCTCCATTTAATGACTTAGCTAAAACACAACACTCTGACTTGTCTAAACAGGTTTGTGAAAATCCTGTGCCCATTGAATGATGGCATCACTGGACATGTCGATGGGTGTGTTGAGGTGTCCGATGCCTTTTAGGGTAACTACCAGAATAAAGTAAAATTGCATCATACCTTTCCAACTTTTTAATCTCTTCTTTTCTGCAACCATAGAATCCCTGCAGTGTAGAAGGAGACCATTCAGCCCATCGAGTCTGCACTGACTCTCTGACAGAACATTTTGCCCAGGGCCTATCCCCATAAACCCATGTATTTAACCTGGTATTCCCCTAACCTGGTAATCCCCCTAACCTACACATCCAGGAACACTAAGGGCAATTTAGCATGGCCAATCCACCTAACCAGCGCATCTTTGGGGTATGGGAAGAAATCAGAGCACCGGGAGGAAACCCACAAGGACACGGGGAGAATATGAAAGCACCACACAGTCATCCAAGGTCTGAATTGAACCCGGTTCCGTGGCACTATGAGGCAACAGTGCTAACCACTGTGCCACCTAAAGGAATTGAAGAAGTTGCAACAATTGTGACAATAAAAGCTTACTGATAATGCTGAGCAACTCTTGCGTGCTGCCCGTCTGCCTGGGCCCATGGGAGAATTTCTGCGTTCCCGGCATGTGGCCCCCTTTTGTACCCGTGTCACTCCATCGTTCGTGTGACCACCCAGTCTACGTGAACCCACCAGAGACACGACTGCAGCCATGAACAGTAGGTCTGTTCAAGGAAACTCTTCAATCTCCTCAGACTGTGAACCTCCATCAGAGCCACAGATGGAGTAATTAGAGAGCTTCTGTATACAGATGACTGTGCCAAAGTTGCCCACAACAAGAAAGACATCCAGACTATGGCAGCTAAATTCTTTGGTCTCCAAATCAGTGTCTCCAAGATTGAAGCTATACATCATAGCTCTGGAATTCTTCACAAAAGAAGTGTGAGATTCATCGTGAGAATTCAGTGGCAGGACAAAATCACAAACAATGATGTCTTCCATTGTGCCTGGGCTCATCAACATGGAGAACATTTAATTTGGCTGGTCAGACCACGTTACCCACTTGGATAACCCCTTAGCAGATCATCAGAGGAATTACCTCAGAGCAAACAACATGAAGATGATCATTCCAAACGATACCGCGACAACCTGGAAAAGAACCTTATAAACTTTGGCATTGCAATCCATCTCCTAGCAATGCTGCAACCAACCAATGTGGAGATGAGCACTGAAATTTGGCTCCACAAGTTTCAAGAACCATCCACTCCAAAGTCACCCAACATGCTCATAGGAATAATAATTGCAAAATAGTACAGATGCTGGGAATATGGAATATAAATAGAAAATGCTAAAACTCAGCAGTCTCTGTAGGGAGAGAGAAACACAGTAAGAAGTCTCACAACAGCAGGTTAAAGTCCAACAGGTTTATTTGGTAGTAAAACCCACAAGCTTTTGGAACGCTGTTCCTTCATCAGGTGTGAGTGGAGAGTTCTTCCTGTGTTTACCCCAATCCAATGCTGGCATCTCCACATCGGGAGAGAGAAAAACAGAGTTTAAAATCTTGAGCCCAGAATGACTCTTCCGATCCCTAAAAATCCTGGAGTCCCATGGAATCCTGCTCACAGGAAGATCAGAGGTGGTGCAGCTGCCGAAGATCCCCCAAGAATTAATAGTGACAGCATCAACTGCCTGTTATGTGAATGCACATCCCATCTCTTACATGGGGAGGTAGTGGCGTAGTAGTATTGTCGCTGGATTTGTAATCTAGAGACCCCAGGCAAGATCGTGGGGATCCAGGTTCAAATCCAACCATGGCAAATGGTGAAATTTGAATTCAACAACAAAAGAAATCTGACATTAAAAGTCCACTGACGATCATGAAATCGTTGTCAATCATTGTTTAAAAAAAAAACATTTGGTTCACTATGTAATCGATTCCCAAATGCCCCCTGAAATGGAAGGTAGTTAGGGATGGACAATTAAATGCTGGCCCAGCCAGAGAAGGCCACATCCTGTAAATGAATTTTAAAAATGACGCGCTTCCTTCATGGGAAAATCCATAAAAAGACATTTTAAGGTGTTCACATCTTGGATATCCTCAAATAACAAAGAATCTACCACTAAACCATATTCCCTGGGTATTGTATTGGAGCATCAACCTTGACATCCAATCCCTGGAGTTGACCTATGAACTCATAAACTTATGCCTCGTAGGCATGTGTGTTGCTAAACTGAGGCACGGCTGACAACCATCGCTGATGCCTACAATGTCACTAGGTGGTGCTGTGTTATCTTTAGCTCCAATAACCTGACATTTCATTCTCAGTACAGTAAATTTGAAATATACTAAGCAAATACTCAAAAGGCATATATTTCAAAATAATATGGTCAAACTTACCCTCATTGCAGTGCAGGCATTTGCCTTTTTTGTTCTTCCAACCTTCAAGCAGTCTCAAAAGAGGCTGTGACCAAGTGTTTTTCGTCGTCCCCGCAGTGCAGAAGGAGGTCATTCAGCCCATCAAAGCTGCACGGACAACAATTCCACCCAGGCCCCTACCCTGTAACCCCATGTCCCTCTGACACTAAGGAGTGATTTAGCATGGCCAATTAACGTAACCAGCACATCTTTGGATTTGGGAGGAAGCCAGAATACCTTGAGAGAACCCACGCAGACACGAGAAGAATGTGCAAACTCCACACATACAGTCACCCAAGGCCGGAATTGAACCTGGGACCCTGGCGCTGTTAGGGACTGCTAACCACTGTGCCACCATACAATTGTGAAGAACTACCTCCACAATCTGTGCCTTCTTAGCATTTGCAGTCGACAGAATTTTCTACTATGCAATCGAGTATCAATAAGTATTTTAAAGTCTGCTTAAATTTAAAGTCTTCATTCTGTGAAGATTGCTTGCTCTTTCCATGAGGCCTTTTGAGACAAAATGCTCAAACTTGCATTTCAGAGAATTGACGGCATTTAAATAGATGTGTTAACATTTGTGTTAGCCTTTCCATTTTAAATTCCCCCCCACATGAGGAAGAAGCACCGGTGAGAGAGCTATGAACGGCAGCATCTGTTATTGCAGCTTCCTTGTTCAGGGTTAGGAAGCAGAAGTTGTTGGCTGAAAATGTTCTGCTTTTCGTCAATCACCTGTAGATTTTGTTATTTACGTTCAGTTAAAAATCTTTCTCTTCTGCGCTGTTTTTCGATTGAGAGAATTTTACAGTATAAAAATTCCAAAATCTTGGAAATAATCAAATTTTGAGCATTTTGTGATGCTTGTTTTGTTAAATTTATGTTTCACCTGAAGATTATCTATGTCAACAAACTCACTGATGATCCATTTTATTTCTTGTGTACCAGGGGTTTTTATGAAAAATGTACTTTCCTCAGACATAGTTGTCCATTCACTGATTTTATGAAGCTGAAAATTTAAAGTAAGTTATGAAAATATGACTTGACTGATAATGTTGCCTGACTTGCTCCCTTGATGTTCCAAAATGCTCCCTCAGTCCTGCTAGACTATCAGACTCCCATTCCCAGACTCGTCTTCTATCCCCAATTTAAGAATCCATCTCACCACTCACTCACTCCCAATTTAGTATGCAAGTATTCCAAGATCATAGGCTGGGGTCTCCAACCTCGTCCGTGGCTGAGATTCTCCCCTCCTCCTGCTGCGAGTGGAGATTTGGCTGGGTGCCAAACTCCCCGTTCTTGCTGGCAGCTCTGCAAGGCATGAATCCGAGTGAAAAAGGTGACTCCCACCGAGTCAGAAATTTTCTATTAGAGGATTGTTTCTCCCAATAATTTTATCAGGTTCCTTGTTTTACTGGCACTGAAGACTTTTGAATGGACCTCATGTATTAAACTGACCTCTGCACCTTCTCTGTAGCTGTAACACTATGGGGGCGATTCTCCCATCCCACTGCACTGCTTTTGTAGTGCAGCGGGGTGGGAGACTCAAGTGGGAGGCACTTTCAATAAGAACATGGGTGTTCTGATTGTGGCCTTCATTTCGCATTCCTGCCTGGTTCCTAATAAGATTTGACTCCCTTGTAGATACAAGATGACCACATCTTTGCTTCAGCAGGTTACACTGCAGTATTTAATGGACAATCAAATAGCTGGCTGGCGCCAATCTTGGGTGGAGTCAGATTGATCAGAGCGAGGAAGGGGAAAACATGATGGGTTCCAACCTTGGGGCAAGCCTCCACCGAGCACAGTGTTCCCAAGCACAAGACAGCTCCCAGCTCATCTATAAGGCTACCAGGCTTTCTGGACACGTAGCTTTTTGCATCTGCCTCCATGGGTCAAATCTCAATGATGGTATGCCTAGACCCTGGAACTGTGAATGAAAATAGCAGAATCCTTATTGACAGCTGCTTTCTCAGCAGTATCTATGGCCCGAAGTCATCAAACTCAATGATCTAAATCCAAAAAATGTTTAATTTTTGTCTCAATGCTTGATGGCATTCTTCTGCACTGTAGGGATTCATGGGTGGGATTTTCCGGCAGTGCTCACCCCAAAACCGGAAAATCCCACCTGAGGTCATTGAACATTTGCATGGTTTACACGGATGGGAAAATTACCCCCATATGATTCTATTTCTCCCTCTCCTTAACTCTTAAGAAGAGTCAGACAGATTTGAAATATTAACTCTGCTTCTGTCTCCACAGATGCTGCCCGACCTACTGAGTTTTTCCAGCATTTTCTGCGTTTGTATTATTAAACTCAGCGTCAAGTCTGTAATTTTGTAAAGTGCCTAATCAAAAGTTGAGGGATTGTACTTTGAACTTGGAATAGTGTAAGTGGGCGAAAACAGATTTTGGAGTGAGAGTGAAGAAGTGAATTAAAATGACCAGCGACCATAAGCTGAAGGTCACATTGCTTCCTGAATGGAGATTTCTTGCAGCTCAATCTCCCAATCTCCATTTTGCCTCCTTAGGTGTAGGGAAGGTTATAAATTGCAAATACAGTGTACAGTGGAGTGCAGGTCATCATTTAATCTGGAAGGAGTGTCTGGGACCATGCATCTTGAGAAGGGAGAAGGTCAGAGACAAAGACATGAGAAGGAGAGGGGGACTTGGAGGCATTGAGGAGTGAACCTGGATGTCCTGGTAGGAATGGTCCCTCTGGAATGCTGCTATGCTTGTTAATGACGTTGCATTGGAGATGGTGGAAATGACAACTAAATACCTTTTGTTTGTAGAAACTGGTGGAGTGGAATGTGTGTACAACAGGAAGCCTATTATTGTTCTGGGATAGAGGAGAAGGAGCCAGAATGGGGGGAAATCTGGGAAAATTGGATAAGTGACAGTCAAATGCCTTATCGATCTGGGTGGAATCCTTGGCTGAGGGAAAATGAAAACATATTGGAAGCATTGGTGTGGAATTTATTGGAACAGATACAACCAAGACAGAGAAATTGGCAGAATAAAATAATGAACTTACTTGAAAAGGAGTGGGAGGAAGTAATCAAGGTAAGTGTGGGAGTTGGCGGGTGGAGAATAGATATTGGCTGACAGCCAATCTCCAGAAATGGGAATAAAAAAAATTGAAGAAAGAAGGTGTGCAACAAGGTATTGTGAGAAATGTTTATGTACTATTGCAGTTCAGGACAAGAGTAGGAAGTGGCCCCAATAAATTCATCAATTCATGATGCAAGAAGCAATCAATGTTGGACTTCAATAAAAAATAAATGTCCAGTGTATCCCATGTAGGGCAAACACAGCTAGGAATGGCATAACAGTATTAGGTGTGCTACAAGGTTAAATAGATTCACCCTGTGAATAAGAAGGAGGATGGATTATTAAGATACAGTCATCATAAGCCACCACTTTGGTACAGTAGTTAGCACTGTTGTCTCACAGCGCCAGGGACTTGGGTTCAACTCCAGGCTCGGGCTACTGTCTGTGTGACGTTTGCATGTTCTCCCCGTGTCTGCATGGGTTTCCTCCAGGTGTTTTAGTTTTATCCCAGAATCTAAAGATATGAGATTGGTTGATTGGACATGCTAAATTGCCTCTTAGTGTCAGGAGGATTAGCAGGTTAAATACATGGGGTTACGGAGCTAGGGCCAAGGTGGGATTATTGTTGGTGCAGGCTCGATGGGCCAAATGGTCTTCTGCACTGTACAGATTCTATGGTTCTACCACAGATCATCCAGAGAGACTATTCCAGTGACACCTAATGTTGTGATATTGTGTGCATGCCATTGTAGTGTCAAGGTGCTCAGCAGCTCAATGGCTAATGTGGGAATGGAGAATGGCACCACCCATGGTATGGGTGTATAGAGTCACATATGAATGGTCTCAGCAGTCACTGAATGGTGGCATTTTAAACAGTCAACCCAGCATCCTGAGGTATGAAAACTAAAAGCAACTGAAGCCGAACTAGAGCTGCTAATAAGAAAAGTTTAAGAAAGTGTTAAAGTTTCACCACAGACTTAGAAGTTGAGGAATCCACCTGCATAAGCAGAGGTCCAATTGGGCACAACTCCAACAACTGCAAGGCCCGTGAGTGATGCAGAAAAACACAGCTGCTTAGATCACACAAGATGGATGAGCAACACTGTAGGAAATTGTGAAAACCTGAGTGAGACAATTAACCAGAAGGTGAGCAGAAATACAAAAAAAAAGTAGCTATACTTTTAGATGAGATGCTGGTCCGAGGGCTCAGCATCCGGAGGGCAGATGAAAGAGACGTGCAGTTTAAAAAGAGAATCTGACAGAGCACTGCAAGAAAAACAGGAAAGGGCCTGTCGAGTTTAAAAGAAAAACTTTTTGTCAGGTTGCGAGCTGTGGCATTGACAGCTTGCAACCTGACAAAAAAGCGTGCTTGCCGGAGCTCCCAAAGTGCAGCGTTCAAAGGACTTCAGCGTAGGAACAAAGGAGAAAATAAATGCTACCTCCCTGAATTTTTTTTAAAGTTAAATTGAAAAACCAAAAAAGAGCATGGACACCACAGAGTCAGAACCAACAAAGCCTGAAGAGAAATGACTGCCCTGAGCATCTTAAAGCAGTAATGACAATTAAAGCTGTAATTACAAGAAAACATGGCCATGGATTGAAAATTAGAAAACCCAGATGCGTTTTGTGGAAGGAAATGGCTACACCAGGCTCAAAGTGGTCTAGCACATCCCCAATGAAATGCAGAGGGCAACAAGAGACAAGTTGTGCAAGTCCCAATAAAGAACAAATGGCAACAAGAGGCCCCAGACAGAGGGCAACTCCCAATAAAAGAATCCCAAAGCAAGGGAGACAACATTCAGGTCAACCACAAGATGGATACTGGCTATGTGAGTACAATGACATGTACAAGTCAACGAGTTTAGTGCAGAATAAAGAAATGGCTGAGAAGAAGCTGGAAGGCTTAAAAATGGAGCTGACACAGAACCCAAACCACAACAGCAGATGGCAGTGAGGAGTGAGCAGACGGTTGTGAATGAAGAAAGCTATCTGAGATAATTCAAAAGAAGCAAAATGTGCCAAAAGAAATAGAACAGTTAATTTTCCTTTTCGATGAAGTGCAAAAGGAATGCATACCCATTCCGCAACATGAGGAAACGAAGGCAGTCTTGAACAGTGGAATAAATTTTTAAGGAGGCTGAATTACCAAAAAAACTCAAGATGAAGTAAACAAACTTCACAAAGGAAAGGCAAACTTGTCGAAAGACCTTCACACACTACAAGAATATCTTTGGTAAAGTTTTATCCCTCCGCAAGATTACAAAGAGAAGCAAAATGATTCACGTTCACTCTGAACAAACTGAGGAACCAGTTGGTTTGAAACAATATTCTCCAAGAGGCAGTCATAGAATGCTACAGCGCAGAAAGAGACCATTCAGCGCATCAAAACTGCATCAACCACAATCCTACCAAAGGCCTATCCCCATATATTTACCCACTAATCCCTCTAACCTATGCATCTCAGGACACTAAGGAGCAATTTAGAATGGCCAATCAACCTAGCCTGCACATCTTTGGACTGTGGGAGGAAATCGGAGCACCCGGAGGAAACCCACGCAGACACAGGGAGAATGTGCAAACTTTACACAGACAGTAACCCAAGCCGGGATTCAAACCCAGGTCCCTGGAGCTGTGAAGCAGCAGTGTTAACCACTGTGCTACAGTGCTTGTGGTCAAAGACTACAAGAAACAAACTGAAAAGTTGAAGAAGCAGTTGAATGGCAAAGAGGAGGCATTGAAAGGAAAAGCAGCGCAATTTTCCAAACTGTGAGCAGATAACGAAGCCATGAGTAGCACAATTCTAGAACTGAAGTAAGTTGCAACTTGACTGGAGAGAGGCCAGGCTAACAGTGAATCTAAAATGATTGAGAGGAAATTCCACTAAGGACAACAAGGGATTCTACAGAGAGAGGGCAACTCTGCCGAGGGCAACAAGTGACCCCAGAGAGAAAGGGCAACTCTACCAAGGGCAACAAATGTCACCAGAGGGAGAGGGCAACTCCATAAAAGGCAACATTGAACCCCAGGGAGCGAGGCCAACTGCCTCCACTGAGGGCAATAGGAGACCCCAGAGAGAGAGGGCAACTCTGCTGAGGCAACAAGAGACTCCAGAGAGAGAGGGCAATTCTGCCGTGGGTGAGAAGAGACTCCACAGAGAGGGGGCAACTCTGCAAAAGGCAAAAAGTGACTTGGGGCATAAAAAAGTTTCCATCAAGAACATGGTGAACACCACAGAGAAAGAAAATTGGAGTGGACTCTAGGACTGAACAGAATGCAAGTAAAAAATATTATATTCTAATAGTCTATTAGAAAGGAGGAAATGTTTCTTAGGAGGATGCAATGATATGTTCCTACAAGTTATTATAATATAAAGGTGCTTGACAGGGCAAGTGTTCATATGGGACTGGAGATTTACACCATCATAGCATGATGTATCAAGTCAAATGGTGAACACCTGGAGAGAACCTCTGTATATTGGCAATCTACCTGCACGGAACATCTCCATGCATGACCACACCAGGGGTCTCTGAATAGCTAAAGATGATCAACAAATGGTTCATATTTAAGTATACAAGTCTCAAGATCTCATCAGTGAAAGACATCTAAAATAACCCAAAATACAATATATGATGGCAGCAAACAGCACCATATCATAACAAGATGGCAGATTTCCTTTGCTTAAGAGAAAAAGGTTAGTTTTTGACAACAAGCTAGTAGATTTGATACAATCAAGACTAGCTTTTAGTATGAAATTATTTGTATCCTTGAATTTAAATTCCAGCAGTTGTGATAGTGGGTTTTAAGTCCTGTCTCTGAAGCATTAATCCAGGCCTTTGGATTGCTGGTCCAGTAACATTAGCATGACACTACTGCCCCCAGGAACAAAAAACCCATTTCCATTGAGTTTCTCCTGAGCCCAACTAGAATTTCGAATGAGGCATTCTCCTTCTTCCATCCGCTTCATATCCTCAAGGCAATTTTCAGAGTGCATCGCTTTAGGATCTCAGACTTTGCTGGAAATTCTTCAAATATTGCCTCCTTTTATTGTTAGTAAGTGAAGAAGCCTGCTTAAAGCAGATGGTCTTGCCTCAAGTGGCTTCAATTTCTTGCTACAATGTTGTCTTTAAATGTAGCTAGAAAGCAGAGAGATCCCCTATCTGCAGTGTTAGAAATGGATCATAGCAAGACCAGATTGGCAGACGTTCCACCTCAGTTTAATTCCAGGGATGCTGTTGCACCATCAGGATTACTAAACTGCGGTCAATCCTGCCCACACTCGTGCCATCAACAAGCACCTCAAACTCTTGCTGTGACTTTGTGATTCTCAAACGCAACATTGCCTTTACTTTAAACCACCAGCCTGTTCACCTCACTAAGTTACTTGTTTCTTCAGCATTTTGGAATTCCTTTGATGCGTGCTTTTCTCTCTCACGTGCTTACCACCATTCTGTGTGTGTACATAACAACCTGCTTGCTGTACCAATAAATGTCGAGTTAAACATCCCTTCCACTTGATGTGAGATCATGATTACTTTCCATCACTACTGCAATGTGTCACTTTTCTCATTCTTGAGCCAGGAAGGAGATTGAGCAGCATGCTGGATAGAGAGAGAGAGATAGCGAATAATCACTTCAACTTGACAGACTATACATTGAAAAGCTGTAACTATTGGACAGAAATTACTTAATATGAATAATTGTGTCATAGATTTCCCATCAACTCTCCTCTGTAATTTAAATTGCTGTAACTGTGTCAGGTTAAATTGGTTTCACAGGAGCACATCATATGGACAGACTTAATGGGCAGGATTTTATGGCCTCACTCATCCTTAAACCGTAAAAATCTGCCCGGAGGCAACAGACCTTTTTATGGCCCGTCCCTCGCCCACTCCGATTCCCGAGGATGGTAAAATTCCAGCCAATTATTTTAAAATAAATTGTTCATGGTATTGACTAATTTTAGTACTCTCAGTGCAACCATGATAAGCTGGATGCTAACCCACAATGGACAAGATACCAGTTGAGAAAGCAATTCATTATGACTGTTTTACCTTGTACTTTTTCAGTATCTCTGACTCTATTGTTCTTGCCATCATTATTTTATAGGTTATGCTGAATTTGAGAATCAGTAAAAAGTGTAATCAATGAATAATTCAAGAGTCACAACTGAAAACATATTGAGCTCTACCCAACAGAGCTTAGGAATTGGCATGACAAGCTCAAAGTGAAGGCAGAGAGAGATAAATAAAAATAAATATTTGCTAAAACATGAGTTCAGTTACCAGAATGACAACTAGAAAATAAAAACTTGCCACAAAAAAAATAACTTGCCACTTTTTTTTATCTTTGCTTTGATTCCCACCTATGGTCTCTGATTCCAAAGTTTTTGTTTGATCTATTTACGGGTAGTGCTGTATGTTTAACCAGAAGGGAAATAGAACTGCATTCAAAAACCTTGGAAAGTCACAATAATTGTGACACAAACTTATGCTACCTCAAGAAATCTGACATTGAATGTAGCGAGGCTACCTGAAACATTATTATCGCAGAAGACCAGGGCCAATTATAACAAATGACTAACTGTCCTGAAACACCCAAACTAAGAGACATATACACAAATACACTGTATAAGCGGATTTTATTCAATAGTGCCTTTACTTGACAAAAGTTGGACTGTATTATAATTGTGGCTCGCAGAACCAGAAACCATATTTATTTGAATGATTTCCAATGTTAATGACATGTTTTCTCTGTAAGATCGTAGACTGAGGATTTGTTGCCAAGATTACCCATCAATCATCCCATGCTCCTATTCAGATTTTAATGATGGACAAATTCTCACCATTACTATCAGTAAGTTAGAGCCAGCTAGATAATTCATGAATCACATCCACAAAATCGCCCCACTTCTGATTACAGCAGGAGACCAGAGATTTCCATGGAATTTCAAGGTCTCTTTCTATGCTGACGTCTTATCACCCTCTGGGCATCCTCCCTTGATCTCTCTTATTCTTGATCTACTAAACTGTTTTCCTGCCAATATATTGCTGCCATCGATCACTTTTTCTCCCACCTACAGTGCTAAATCCAGTATTTTCAGGAGCTACAATGATTTTTTTGGACCTAGAGGAGAATGCAAGTAACAAAGTAGAAATGTGACAACAATGGGAGTGATTTTTAATTGTGGCATTCGGTCAGAAATCATAGCATTCCTGCAGTGCAGAAGGAAGCCATTTGGCCTATCGAGTCTGCACTGACAACAATCCCACCCAGTCTTATCCCCATAACCTACATATTTACCCTGCAGTCTCCCTGACACCAAGGGAAAATTTTGCATCGTCAATCAATCTAATATCTATACTGATCCACCAATGTTCTGTTTGTGAATTGAATTGGCTTTCCGTGTAATTGACATTGAGCTAGATTATCTTCCATTCAGCTGTTCCTGTGGGTATAACTGCAGTAAACCAGGCTGCAAGCGCAGGAACATCACAGAATGTCTTTGAGCACCATTTTTGTCCTATCAGGTTGATGTGGGTTGCATGCTTTTGACAAGGTGTTACATGCCAGGCTGGTCAAACAAGAAAAGCTCATGGAGACTGTGGAAGGATTAAATGGGCTGCAGTATAACGAGCAGAAAGGGTCAAAGTCACAGCCAGGGCTGAAATATTAAATCATCCTGCAGGAAGACAAACTGTGAGTAAACACCCCTTCTCCCCCAGATAGCTGATGAGTACCAGAGACAGTAACAACAGTGGTGATCTATGGCACTATTTATCATGACTCCATCATGTCTGGGAAGAACGCATTCAATCTTTGCCCCACCAGAAAATCAAATCAAAAACCAAGGAAATGGTTGACAAAGTAATAAGTGTAGTAATTAATACATTTACATGTTGGAAGGTGCTTATAATGAATCCATCATCGCTTCTCTGGTCCATTCTCTCCCCACCTACATCCGGGATTCCTCTGATGTCCTATTGAAAGCTTCCAGTTTGCAGGTCCTAACCACCACCTATTCCCCATGGATATGCAATCTCTCTATACCTCCATCCCACACCCAGGGCGGCCTGAGAGCTCTTCACTTTTCTCTCTTGAAAAGAGGCCTTAACAGTTCCGATCCACCTCCACTCTCCTCCACCTGGCTAAACTCGTTCTATCTCTCAACAACTTCTCCTTTAACTCACCCCACTTTCTCCAAATCAAAGGTGTAGCAATGAGTACCCGCATGGGTCGTAGCTATGCTTGTCTTTTTACAGGGTATATGGAACATTTCTTGTTCCAGGCTTACCTGGTTCCCTGCCACAAGTCCTTTACTAGTACATCAGTGACTATTTTGATGCTGCTTCATGCTCTTGTCCAGTCCTAGAAACGTTCATCAACTTTGTTTCCAGTTTCCACCCGTCCAACTCAGGCACTTCCCTTCCCTTCCTTGACTTTTCTGTCTCCATTTCCAGCAATAGACTATCTACCAATATCCTTCACAAGCCCACAGCTATCTGGTCTACAACTCTTTGCATCCTACATCCTGTAAGGATTCCATCCCTTTCTCTCAGCTCCTTCGTCTCCGTCACATTTGTTCCAATGATTTCACTTTCCAAAGTGGTGCTTCTAATAAATGCTCCTTTTTCCTTAATCATGGTTTCCCATCTACAGTTGTTGATGGGACCCTCAACAATGTATAGTCCATTTCACATGCCACGACCCTCACTCCCTCCTCTCTCTCCCAGAACAAGAATAGACTCCCCCTTGTTCTCACATTTCACCCCTACACCCTTCTCATGCAAGGCATAATCCTCTGCTATTTTCACCAACTCCAGAGTGATGCATCGCCAAACACATCTTCCCTTTACTCCCTCTGTCAGCATTCAGCAGAGGCCGTTCCCTCTAAGATAACCTGGTCCATTCCTCTACTATACCCGATATCTCTCCCGTTACTCAAGGCACCTTCCTGTGCAATCATAGAAGGTATAATGCCTGCCCCTTTACCTCTTCCATGCTTACCATCCAAGGCCCAGAAAACTCATTCCAGGTTATGCAGCGTTTCACTTGCACCTCTTTCAATTTGGTCTATTGCGTTTGCTGCTCCCAATGTGGTCTCCTCCATTTCGGAGAGATCAAACATAGGCTGGGTGATCACCTGAGCACCTTCAGTCTGTGTGCAGTCAGAACCCTGACCTTCCCGTCACTTGCCATTTTAATACACAATCCTGCTCTCATGCCCACATGTCTGTCCTTGACCTGCTGCAATGTTCCAGTGATGCTCAATGAAATCTGGCGGAACAACATCTCATCTTCCGGCTCGGCACTTTACAGCCTTCCAGTCTCAACATCGAATACAATAACTTCAGATGATTTGCTCTACCCCACCTCGACCCCTTGGTTTTCATTTTATTTAATTTTTAACTTCTCAAGCTTTTATCTCTTTATTGTTTTTCTTTATTTCCCCCTTATTTTATTCCCCTTTCTTTCTTACTTTTTCTCCCCCTTTTTCTTTCTATTTTCCCCCTTTTAATCAATTTCACCTCTCTCCCACCCATCTTCCCCACATCTTCATCTGTCACAGCTTACCCTCTGATTTCAACTTGTCTGGTGTTTGGTCATTCACAGCTTCTATTCTCTGTATGGACCGCCATTAGCAGCCTTTCCCCTTGTTTTTGTGGTTACGACTCATCTTTCATTCCCTCACCCTCCAGTATAAGTATCTCCCATTTTCCATGCCTTTAGCTTTGACAAAAGGTCATCTGGACTCAAAACGACTACTTTTTTCTTCTCCTTACAGATGCTGCCAGGCCTGCTGAGATTTCCCAGCATTTTCTCTTTTGGTTTCTCTCCATTGGGGTGCTTATAATGAGCTCATATCACACAAAAATGGAAACAATCAAAACAGGAGATAAAGGGGGAAACAGTACAATATAACAGGACAATTGAAACAGCACAGTGCAAGATAGCTTAATCAGGAAAACAAGACCACAAATCCTATCATCACTAATCAGTTCTGTAATGGCAAAAGCTGAATGAACAGATAATAGCTCATTCAGAACATTGAATGTACACATTGTAACATGAACTAGATGAGAAGCCTGTTCAAATCCACCTGAGTAGAGTCACTCAGAAGAATAACCCTCAGTTGTTTCTCTGACTACTCTCCTGTATACACAGTACAAGCTTGGACAAACCTCTTATTGAAACTCCATACAGTCTCAAAGACTCTGCTTGTTTGATCCCTCCAACAGAGTGCGAGAGGATCTAGCAGGCTGGATCCAAAATTTCTCAGTGGCCAGAATGAAAGGGTAATGGTTGGCAAGTGCAAAGGTTGTTTATAGGATGGTTCCCAGAGCCCAGTTTTGTGCCTTTGTTCTTCTTAGCATATATCAATGCCCTAGGCTTAAAGTTGGTGCATCATTAAGAAGCTTCCAGATCATGCAAATATTTGCCTGTAGTTGATAGTGAGAAAGATAGCTGTATTCTCAAACATCATTTGACTGGTGAGGTGGGCAAGAAAGTGGCAAATGGAATTCAATCTGGGAAGTGTGAGGCAATGTATTTGAGGAGGACAAATGAAGCAAGGGACACCATAGATCAGGAAGTGTAAGTCACTCTGGCATACAAGATATCATTTTTTGGTTCCAAAATGATGCTATGCATATATCCTCGACATGTAAGTCAACAGCAATGCTCTCAGCATTCCCCTGCACAGCACTCCTCAGAACAAAGAGGAGCTTACAGCTCCCCCCTTTCCTCTCTCCCGACACTGCAGCTGGCACTCACAACCCCTCTCATCTTTGATATTGATTTGATTTATTATTGTCACATTTCTTGGGATATAGTGAGAAGTATTGTTTCTTTCATGCAATACAGGCAAAACATACCATTTAAAGTGAATATAGAGAAGGAAAGGAGAAGGTGCAGAATTTGGTGCTGCAGATATAGATAAGGTGCAGAGAAAAATCAGCTTCAAGGTAGGTCCATTCAAAAGCCTAATGGTAGAGAAGCTATTCTTAAGTCAGTTGGTACATGTTCTCAGACTTTTGTATCCTTTTCTCGACGGAAAAAGGTGGAAGAGAGTATGTCCGGGGTATGTGGAGTCCTTGATTATGCTGGTTGCTTTTCTGAGGCAGCAGGAAATACAGATGGAGTCAATGATTGGGAGGTTGGTTTGCATCATTCACAACCCTTTGTAACTTTTTGCGGTCCTGGACAGAGCAGGACCAAGGTGCAATATATCTATACCACTGGGCAACACGGTAGCACAGTGGTTAGCCTTGCTGCCTCACAGCACCAGAAGCCCAGATTTGATTCCCAGCTTGGGTAACTATCTGAGCCGAGGCTGCACATTCTCCCTGTGTCTGTGTGGGTTTCCTCTGGGTGCTTCGATTTCCTTCCACAGATTGAAAGATGTGCTGGTTCGGCGCATTGGCCATGCTAAATTTACCCTCAGTGTACCCAAATAGATGCTGGAGTGTGGTGATTAGGGGATTTTCACAGGAACTTCACTGCAGCGCTCATGTAAGCCTACTGGTGATACGAATAAATAAATTTAAAGAAACATCCCAAAAGATTGTTTTCAATGGTGCATCTCTAAAAATTGGTGAGATTCATGCTGAATTTCCTTAGCCTCCTGAGAAAGCAGAAGCATTATTGGGCTTTTTTAATTATAGGATCAGCGTGTAGGATGGGGGGAGCGCAGCATCAGAACAAGTTGTTGGTGATCTGAACACTTAGAAAATTGAAGCTGTCAACCATTTCCACTTCGTCACCACTGATGCAAACAAGGACATGTCCTCCATTACTTGTAAAAGAAGTGCTATAGGCACCAGCTTCTCACCAGGGCAAGCCTGGTGTCCTTCCGTTTCACTATCCAAAGCTTTGTCCCAGTCTGTTATTGAATAAATATTCCACATTGTGTATTTCTTTGGTAGAACCTGTTGAGTTCCACACAGTTTTGAAAATAGGTACGCTGGCAGTTAAACTCCAGAGTTCTTGGATCAGATTGGAGTTAATCATTGGAGCCGTAAGGTGGCACAGTGGTTAGCACTGCTCCCTCACAGTGCCAGCAACCCGAGTTCAATTTCTGCATGGGTCACTGTGTGGAGTTTGCATACTCTCCCTGTGCCTGCATGGGTTTCCTCCGGCTGCTCCAGTTTCCTCCCACAGACCAAAGATGTGTGGGTTAGGTTGATTGGCCATGCTAAATTGCCTCTTAGTGTCAGGGGCACTAGCTGGGGTCTATATATGGGATAATAGGAATAGGGCCTGGGTGGGATTGTGGTTGGTGCAGACTTGATGGGCCGAATGGCCTCCTTCTACACTGGAGGGATTCTATGATTCTACGATTCTATGACTGACTTTCGTGTTAACACTCCTTAACCGACAAATCCAAAGGGTCCCCCACTTGCCTGCAAACCTATCCAGGTAAAACCCAGAAATGGATGGGACATTGCCAGGATTAGTTGTTATCACCAGCCCCAGCTGAGGTTCCTCAGAAGTTGCTGGCCCCTCGATTTGTCATCGTTCAGCTGGGAAACCCCCATAATTATCCAGGTGAGGAGGGGTGACCAACTCTGTATCTTTATTCAACCCACCCTCTGCTGGTAGCAATGAACGTTTAATCTAACAAGGCTCCCTTTCCCTTTGATGTCTTTTTTAGACCCAATTACTTATCTTTTTTAAAAAAAAGAGTCAATTTAATCAAGCGTTCTTGAGTTAAGATAGAGTGAGCTTATTAACCATAAAAATGTGAGAAGAAATGATAAAACACAGGCAGCTTCATTCATACGAATTAGAAGTAAGCACTGAGTCCAATTGTAAGTAAAGTAAATGGAAAGTTATACAAAACAGTCTTGGGGTTGCAAGGAGTAAATGATGAAATGTTGCAGTGTTACACATTGGTTCCTATGTCACTGACGTCTACAGGGGAGTCGTTGATTTTCAGTTCAGGTGTTTTGTGGTTTTGTCAAACTATTTCAGTTATTTCTTCTTGCTGTGATACTTCTGTTAGCTGATCGACTTCCACAGTGAGAGACAGTTTTTAGATATTCCTATAAAAGATGCTTAGTTCTTTTTCTCCAGTGCGGTTAAGTGTCCTGCTGCTTTTCCACACACATACCCACACATACATGTGCACACACATGCACGCACACAGATATACGCAGGCACCTGGCAACTGTCTCAAGTAACATTGTTAACCCCAATCTTTTCGTATTCCAAGAGGAAACAAAAAAACACTAATCGATCTAAGCAATTACATCAGGTTCTTTGTGGCGACAAGTATATTCCTTTGTGTTTGCCGGGGATGGTAATCAGTTTTTGGATTATTTTAGAAGCACCTTGTCTGGAAACACAGAGGAGTCCATTGCTCCTTAGGGAAAAACCCTGCAGCCACTCCTGTCAATGGCTAACTGTACATTCCCAGGCATCTTCTGCTTTTGTGTTAATTTTAAAATAAAGTTCTATTTCAAAGTACAATGTTTCTAGTTATAATTCCATATTTTTTTCAAGCATATTTTGATTTGATTCGGTTTATTATTGTCAAATGGGTATCAGTACGTAGTGAAAAGTTTTGCTTCTTGCATGCTATACTGACAAAGCATACTATTTATGGAGAGGAAAGGAGAGAATGAAGAATGTCATGTTACAGTCATAGCTAGGATGTAGAGAAAGATACTCCTCTTCATGGAATGAAATAAGATTGATTCTAATTTTATTACAAAATGGGAGAAAATACCCAGTGGTCAATCTTCTTAACCCAATTAGGCTTTGTTAGGATCAGATTCTATTTCCAAGGAATGTGGTGATATTTAAGAGGATACAGTTGCAGGAAATTCCTACCAATAGCCTAGCATTCTAGGCTTTAAACGTTTCCACAGAAGTTAACAGTTTGTAGTTGGCATAGACTGTGGTTTTTGAGATATATATCTCAAAATGTTCCAGAGCCAGTGGACCAAAGGTTTCCTTCTCCATTTCTAATGTTTGTTGAGGTTTTTGGGTCAGTACCTGATCAGTCTCTTTATTCTGGAATTGTCTTCCTGTAGCCACCCCGTTGTCACATCAACGGCTACTTGTTTAAAAACTGCAACCACAGGTCCACCTATTATTTTGGACCTCAACTTTTGAAAGCCGCCTGATATTTTTCAGTCCACGCTATCTTTCAATGTAAAATCTAGGGGAAGGATTTTCCTCACAACCCAACAGGCGACCCACATTGATCGCCAGCGGGATCTTCCAGTCCAGTCATTGTCAATGGAGTTTCCTGTTGAAAGCACCCCTCCCACGGTGAAGGTGCATGATCAGTGGGATTCTGCCTGTGCGAACAGCCAGTAAATTTAATATTTCTGTGTATAACTCCATGTCTCTTTTCCCCTCCATCATTATCAAATCATCATTTTAGAGGATTTAACACTACAAGTACACCCAAACCCTCCTCGGTTAAGATTCTGCCCATTTTATCGACTCCATTATCCTTGTCCGGGAACTTCTAATCTCAATGCGACAGATCTTGTTCTGGCAGATGTGACATTTCACTCAAACTTTGATGGACTAGAATACCCTGCTGGTGAGCGGGGCTGGAAAATCTTGTCCCTCATCCATTTGCTCTGTTATCTCTTAAGAGAACTCAGTGAAGTTAGTCAATCAAAACTTTTGAAACCCACACTGGTAAATTTGTTTTAGATATTTTTCAATTGTGTTCAATTAATGAAGATGCCATTATTTTCCATACAACCATTATTAAACTGGTCCATAGTTCCCCGAACATGTTCCATCACCCTTCTTAGATGCAGCAATAACGTTAACTATTCAATAGTCCACTGGCACTATTGCTTTCTTGTGAATTATTAAATATTTCTGAAAATGCTTCTGTGATCTTTTCCTTAGGCTCTTTAAAATGTGCAATCCATCTGATGCAGACATTTTATTCTCTCCGAGTTTGATTTGTTTATTTAATATTCCCTCTCTTTTTATGTTAAACATCGTTATATAATTACCAACCTCATCCTCTGACACCATGGATCCTATTTTACCATTTCGATTCTAAGTGCGGGACAGACTTGAAACTGGGAGTGTTTCAGATCTGATTTTTAAGCCCTTGGGCGCCCCCATTACGCACGCAGTCTGCAAAAATATCATCAGCAATTCTGAATCGTGCTGCACGAGCCTGTAGGTAGGGCTTAACACATCCAAAATCCTGCAGCTCCGATCGGTGCCTCCAACTATGCATATGCAGAAAAAAAAGATAGAAGGCAGCTCTCCTGCCATATCGCTCTGGGCCAGATAATGCTTCCCCCGGCCCCCAAAGGCATTGCCTTAATCCCACAATATTACTAATCCCCTTATTGCCACAGCCCCTCTACCCCGCCTAGACCAATTATGCCCCCCCCCCCCCCCCCCCCCCAACGATCTTAAGCAGAGTGGTAGCAGACCCCCCCCTTCCCCTTCACCGATCTCAGGCAGAATGGCAGCAGAGACTCCCTTCCCCCCACGTTGATCTCAGGCAGAGTGGCAGCAGAACTCCTTCCCCTTCATCGATCTCAGGCCTTCCCTCTCACTGATCTCAGGCAGAGTGGCAGCGGACACCCGTTCCCCCTCACTGATCTCAGGCAGAGTGGCAGTGGACCCCGTTTCCTCTCACTGATCTCAGGCAGAGTGGCAGCAGACCCCCATTCCCCCTCACTGATCTCAGGCAGAGTGGCAGCGGACCCCCTTCCCCCTCACTGATCTCAGGCAGAGTGGCAGCAGACCCCCCTTCCCTCTTACTGATCTCAGGCAGAGTGGCAGTGGACCCCGTTTCCTCTCACTGATCTCAGGCAGAGTGGCAGCAGACCCCCATTCCCCCTCACTGATCTCAGGCAGAGTGGCAGCGGACCCCCTTCCCCCTCACTGATCTCAGGCAGAGTGGCAGTGGACCCCGTTTCCTCTCACTGATCTCAGGCAGAGTGGCAGCAGACCCCCATTCCCCCTCACTGATCTCAGGCAGAGTGGCAGCGGACCCCCTTCCCCCTCACTGATCTCAGGCAGAGTGGCAGCAGACCCCCATTCCCCCTCACTGATCTCAGGCAGAGTGGCAGTGGACCCCGTTTCCTCTCACCGATCTCAGGCAGAGTGGCAGCGGACCCCCTCACTGATCTCAAGCAGAGAGCCGTCGGACACTCGGTCACCAGCTGGAGTACCTCCTCACCAGCTGGAGTACCCGAATCGGACTTCTGTGGACATGTCTGTTTCACGCCGATTCTGGATGGGTAAACACGATGGTAAAGGGTGAAATGCTGGTAAGGTTAGGCGTGCAGCCCATAAAGTCAATTTAAATGCATGCAAATGCATTTAAAAGGCCGTCACACCTATTTTGTGTGCAGTCCCGATCGTGACCATTTTCGGGCCTCGGTAAAGCGGGAGCCAGTGCGGAGGTGGGCACGGATCGTGCTACCTGCCTCACGCCTGACGCAACGTGATGGTAAAACAGGCCCCATGTCTACGTAATCCTTCTTTCTTTGGCAGTCCCATAGGGATGAGGATAACTTGCTTCCACTCTGGGGTGTTCTGCAGTGGCTGAATAGTCCAATCCTGGAGTCACAGACTCTGCCACAGGTTTGGCAGGGGGTGTTTGATGAGCTGGGTGGACGGGATACTCTTGGTGCTATGCTCTCTTTCCGCTGTTTATACTTGGCCTCCATGTGTTCCATCCGGTGATGTGTGAGGTGATTGACACCTTCAAGGATGCTTCTTCTCCAGTCCGTGCACTCCAAGGTGAGCAATTCCCACATGTTGATGGCGATGTTGCATTTACGTAGGAAGGCTGGAGTACTTGTAACGTTTCCTCTGCCCTCCGAGTGATCGCTTGCCATTGTGGAGCTCGGAGTAGAGCACTTGTTTCGAGACTCTTGTGTCGGTCATTTGAACAATGTGGCTTGCTCATTGAAGCTGTTGGAATGTGACCAGTGCTGGGGATATTGGCTTGGGAGAGGATGTTCACAGATGTATGACTATCCTGCCAGCGGATTTGCAGGATTTTGCGGAGCTTTCATGAGTAATATTCCCCCAGCGATGTCTGCTGTATATTGTCCATGTTTCTGATACATACGGGAGCTCAGGGCCATGGCTGCTTTGCAGGCTATGAGTTAGTGCTGGAATTGAGGTCTCGGTCTTCGGTTTCTCAGGCATCCAAAGACTGCACTGAAGTCGATGTTGGATTTCATCGTCAATGTCTGCTCCTGCTGAGGAGAGGCTCCCAGCTACCATAGGAGAAGGAAGGTCAAAAAGATACTGACAAAATATCCATAGAATTCCCCAATCTTATTTGGAGTGCAGCTGATGTTCTATCCCAATCCAAAATGTTTAAATGAATAGGACATCACCTTCAAGACTTCTGTAACCGTAGCTTGTGTTTGAGCCTCCAGAGCAGGAGATCAGCCCTAAGCATTTAGATTAGAGATGAGAGTACTACAACTGAGTCATGTTTAACTAACAGAAGTAGGGACCATTTTGTTTCTCCGACTTTGAAATTTAGATGGTTAATTAAAAATAAATGCAGAGCTTATTTTATGGATTTGAACGTAACTGTATGATAATAGATATGTTGAAAATGCACAGTGAGCCTTTTGACCCAAGATGCTCATTGACAAACAATAGAGGAAGAGTGAATTAAAATATAGAATCATAGAATCCCTACAGTGCAAAAGAAGGTCATTCGGCCCATCGGCTTTATGCAGACAGCAATCCCACCCAGGCTCTACACCCATAACTTCACGTATTTATCCTGCTAGCCCCTGATACTAAGGAGCAATTTAGCACGGCCTACTAGCCCAAGCTGCACAGCTTTGGAGGGTGGGAGGAAACCCATGCAGACATGGAGAGAATGTGTGTGGAGTTTGCACAGTCACAGAGGCTGGATTTAAACCCGAGTCCCTGGTATTGTGAGGCGGCAGTGGTAATCATGGTGCCACCGTGCTGCTCATGGCATACAACCACAGTAACCAGTCTCTCAATCTGCCTCTGACTGGCAGCTTGATATGAGCCTTATTGGCAGTCTGGACTCAATTTCTGCTATCAGTTCTATCCCAACTCTCAGCAGTACATCTGACCTACTCTTACTGCAACTAATATGCGGAAGGTGTATAGCTTGCAGCTCCTAAGCTCAATTGTTCCTCATGCGTGATTAAATAGATCAACCTAATCTCTACAAATACCGCAATTTCCAGTTTAAATATGCAAGAGTTGAAAAGATTTCCCATTAGCCTCTTCATTCTACTCCTCAGAACTTGTGTCATTTTGTTGGAATGGTATCATTTTCTATCATTAGTAGTCTCAGAGTAAAGAAGCAATTCAATTTACGGAGCCCTGCACCATAAATAATAAAGCCATGAGGATTTTGCTGGATTGCCTTGAACAGTTCTTAAGAATTTTTTTTTTGTTTGAAGATCTTTACAAAGTTTAGCAAGGAGAGCAGATCTGAATGGCAATGAAAATGAAAGAAAATTATAAAATGTATTTAGTGGAGACTTGAATAGTTTCGGCATAAAAAAAATTGAAATTGAAATATTCCACTTAATTTCTTCAGATACAGATTCTTCAGGTCCTCATAAGGAGTGCTAGACATTCCAGATCAGATTTTGTGTTGGTTCAAGCTGTTAAACTTCTTTGTGTTGTTGTGAAGTTGAGTTTGTGAAATCCCTTTGAAAGCTGGTTTTGTTTTCAGTGCTTGGATGTTTAAAATGCAGCGGCCTGAGGGTACATAGATTGCAACATTTGTAACGAGGACCAAGCATCAAGGTTGTCTTGGTAATAGGCTTTGCAGACTTTTGCATTTTGACAGCCTATCAGTTTAAAGAAGAGACCCAGCTATCAGGAACCTGCCAAATTTGACAACAGGTCAATCCTGGTATAGGAAAATTGATAGGTCATCAGTGTTGTAAAGAGGAACTCAACTGCCCACCTGCAGCTCAGCTAAAGGGCTGCCACCTCTCAACACCTAGAGAAAGACGAGCCAACTAAAAATCTTTTAAGAGAACTCTGCATCTACCTAACTAAAGGACACCAAATCAGGACATGTAGACAGCAGAATAATCAGAAGAACACCCAAGTTTTTTCCAAAGCCATAAAACATGTTTGTATATCTTCTGAGAGTGACTAAATTATTATTATTTTTGTTGGTAATGAATGGTCATTTTATTCAGTTGAATATCATCCCAGTCGAACCTTACTTTAGTTGATATATTACTTGTTAAAGTTCACAGTTGGTTAAATAAATAATTTGTTAATTATTGACTTAAAGTGTCAGGCCTTTCTGTTAATGAACTTCTAAGCATCAATGAAGAACAGTTAACACCTTCCCAATACTTTTAACAGATTATGAAGCAATGTAGTCCTCTGTGGGGATTCGGCACGGCTTCTCAAAAGGGGGTCAACCTCTGTGAAGTAAGAGTATTTATCCTTTCATAGGATGCGAGGATGTCACTTGCTAGGCCAGCACCTGTTGCTATTATAATGATGGAGAACAGAAACATCAAAGTATACACAGAAACACTGGGCTTCAAACTGACATGGACTTTATATTTTAACGTGGACACAAATCCCCAAGGGTGATCAAGAATGTGCAGTTAGCCGCTGACAAGAATGGACACAGGGTGTTTTTCTCTAAGTGACAATTTAACCCCTCCCTGTGGTTCCAGACAAGGTATTTCTAAAAAGAACCTGAAAACTGAACCATAGGAAAATTACAGTGCAGAAAGAGGCCATTCAGCCCATTGTGTCTGTGTCATAAAAAAAGAGAAAAATAAATGAGCAGTTCATCCCACTTCGCATCATTTGTTCCCAAGCATTGCAGATTACTGCACTTCAGGTACATACCCAGGTACATTTTAAATGAGTTATGCATGATATCCTCAACCGCCAAGTGGAGAATTCCAGGTGACCACAGCCTTCTGCATGAAAAAGATGTTCCTCATGTCCCTTCTAATCCTATGTTAAGAGCCAGGTCTGAAATTCTGAGTTGCTTTGTGAAGTTAGCCTGAACACTAAGTTCCACATTTGATTTTGGCATTGGTGAGCATAATGTGTTTCACTTCAGGCAAGATTCAAGTGACCCACCAGGAAGCTTTTATCAAACATAGTCTATATTAGAGAACAGTTAGAATATAACAAAAAGAATTAACACAACTTTTACCAATTACAAGACTTCAATATGACACTTAACAGTTCTTAACTTCCTACCTCTGTTGATTCCATTTTAAAACACTATCACATTGACATCCACATTTCTTCAGAATTGGTTAGCACTAAACAAGTATGTCCACGTGATACTAGATTTCCAACTTTGAACACCTATAGACAGAAATCCAAACAGCCATTTTCAGAAAAGGATACAGTCTCAAGACAGCTGAATAGAGAAGTTAATCTAGTCTCTAGCAGCTTCCAGCCTTCAGACTTCAGACAGGAAAGGATACTTCTCTTTCTCAATTCCAAACAGCATTTGGAAACAGATGAGTAGGAATCCATTGTGAAAGCTTAGCTATCGCCAGCTATATGACCTGATCTGTCAACCATCTCAATCAAACTCTATCTCTGCAATCTCTGGGGGACACTAAAACAATAGAACTGCATTTGTTCAGATTAAAACAAACATGCTACCAATTATACTCCTTCAATAACAATAGCGGTTACAGACAAAATGGCTCCGACAAAATGGCTCCAACAAAATGCTAGAAACATCCTGCAGAGAAACATGATTAAAATGCATTTCTTAAAGGCACAGTATGTCATATCTGCTATCAATCACCTTAAATCCATTCACTCTGTTAACTGAGTCCTCAAACAGGTTTTTCCTGACTACCCTAGCTAGGTCCCTCATAGTTTTGCACACCTCAATTAGTTCACGACTTAACCTCCTTTGTTCTAAGGAAAACAACACGAGCCTGTCCAAAGCAAAATACTGTGGATGCTGGAATCTGAAACAAAAACAGAAAATGCTGGAAAATCTCAGCAGTTCTGACAGCACCTGTGGAGGAAGAATAAAACCAATGTTTTGAATATGAATATTGAGATATTCCTGATACTTTTGACCGTTGATTTTGACAGGATAGCTGACAGTAATTAGTTAACACACGTTTTACACTTGCTTATATCTACTTTTAACGATTGGCAAGTGTACCTGACCTATTCCAGAGAGTATCTTGCATCCCCCAGGGCTGTCCTGGGATCAGATCCAAATGATGGGCCTTTCCTCTCTGAAGGAGTATCCTAGTTATCCAAATGGATCCATAAAATTCACCTTGATCTTACCTGGCCTACTCTGCACACTCCAGAGGTTTCACACCGCAACAATGGTGTGGAAATAACTAATAAGTAAAATGGCTACCTCTGTGAAACACACATGCGTGAACCATGACCTGTCCCATTCCTGCCCCAGCAAAATGGCAAGTGCTGCATTGGTGGGCAGAATTTAGTAGAGAGAGAGACTCAATCATGGCAGAAATTCCGGTCATCCTATAAGAATGAAAGAATTTCAATTTATATAGATCTCAAAGTATCCTCAACAGCTAATTTAATGGAACTAATTTTATAGAACAGTGCAGAAGGAGGCCTAACTTACACAACTTTGGAGTGCTAGCGGGAACTGGAGCACCTGGAAGAAACCCATGTAGACACAGTGAGAATGTGCAAACTCCACACAGGCAGTCACCCAAGGCCAGAATCGAACCCGGGTCCTGGTGCTGTGAAGCAGCAGTGTTAACCACTGTGCCACCATGTTGCCCCAAAATACATTTGAAAAGTACTCACTGTTGTAGATAAATGCTGTAACCAATTTGTACGTGGTAAGATGTAAATGACCAGTTGATCTATTTAGTGACGTTAGTTGAAATTTGACTCTAGGGCAGTATAAAAGGGAAACTCAGCCCTCTTCTTCAATTGTCCCAATGGGATCTGTTACTTTGGAAAAAACACACCTAGAGAAGGAAAGCTCCAATAATTATTTTCTTGTCTTTTTCAATTAACTTCAGTTGACACAAAGCTAGAATGCATGTCATCAATTTATCAATCTTTATTGAATTATTATTCAGTCATAGTTGACTCAGAATCTAATTAGCATGGAGCTGAAAGACAGGGCTTGAACATAATTAATAGCTCATTGTTGCATCCTCCAACCTTCACGTGATCACAAATTCTGCTGATGTTTGTATTGTACAGCCCAAGGCTTTGAAATGAAAGAAGCAAGGGGCATATTTTAAAAAGAAGCATGAAGTAAATTACAATTAATGATGCAAAGTTGATATGTTACAATATAAAGCTATAAACCATTTTTGGGGGGAATAATTTGCAAATATATCCTGCATGTGCAGCATTCCTTTTTCTTATGGGTAAATCTAACCTCTTTATTTTAAACACGGTGATACCAATGTAAGATTATTAGGCTACTAACAAGAATGCTAATTATTAAAATCTAATTTTCTCATTCGAAGTTAAGATCTGACCATGTAGTTTATTCTAACTTGACACTCTGTAGAATAGCAACATTGAAAAACTTAGCAACTAAGTGTAAGAAAGATGCCAAAGTGAAGGGATTCTGAAAACTTATGTCACGTTAAAAAGAGCATACCTACAGCAGAAGGACAAAACCTTGAAGGCTTTCTGTGAAAAAAAACTTTGTTTGAGAATATAATGTAGATGTCTCTCTCTATCAGATAATATATCTTGGCATATAAAAACACTGAGGTACCATAGTCAACCCAAAGAACATTATTTATATAAAAATACAAGATTTTCAGCTGCAGTCTAAATTATTTCTGGTCAGTTGATGAAAGTAGACTCAAGAATAGAGCTGAAGATGATTGGAAAAAAGGAGGGGTTAATTTGTTAAGAGCCAGAACAACTTCTTCCCTGCTGCTATCAAATATTTGAATGGATCTGCTATATATTAAGTTGATCTTTCTCTACACTCTAGCTATGATTGTAACACTACATTCTGCACCCTCTCATTTCCTTCTCCCCTATGAACTCTATGAATGGCATGCTGTGTCTGTACAGTGCACAGGAAACAATACTTCTCACTGTAGCCCAATACATGTGACAATAATAAATCAAATCAAATCAGGATGAATTAAACCCTCACTTTGTATATCCACACAACGGAGAGAAAATAGGAACAAAATAAGACAAGAGACAAAGAAGAAAGAAAGGGAGACAGAGAGGCGTGAAGCTTGAAGGCCAAAAGACCGAAGCCGGAAGAGAAACCATTTGTGTGCTATACCTTTCTGATCTTGACTGGACTAGTATAAAATTGTGAAACTGTAAATTAGGTTCATAGAAATAATGGATGGAGTTTTCTGGTCATTCACTCCGGTGGGATTTTCTGGTCCTGTTGCATTGAATGGAAATTCAGCTGGGCACCAAATTCTCTGTCCTCACTTGCAGTGGTGACAGTGGGACATGGCTAGAAAATTCTGGCCAATATATCTGAGAATTTAATAAGTACCTTCCAATTGTAACAATGCAAGCCAGTGAACAGTCGTGACTAATTCTGGGAAGAAGCCCTTCAACATGCATAATGCCTTGATTTAATACATACAGTTTTAAAGTTTATTTATTGGGGTCACAAGTAGGCTTACATTTAACTGCAATGCTGTTACTGTGAAAATTCCCTAGTCACCACAATCCGGCACGTGTTCGGATACACTGAGGGAGAATTTAGCATGGCCAATGCACCTAACCATCATGTCTTTTGGATTGTGGGAGGAAACCAGATCACCGGGCAGAAACCCACGCAGAGATAGGGAGAACATGCAGCCTCCACATAGACAGTGACCCAAACTGGGAATCAAATCAGTGTTCCTGGGGCTGTGAGGCAGCAGTGCTAACGGCTGGGGCCAAAGTGCCCCCTCTTATCAGTTTTAAATGTTTCCTTAGGAAGGTTAAAATTTGGGCCCAATTAATTTATCAGTGGAATCAACTCCTGTGCATGTCAATTTCAATTGGTTTAGAAATGTTCCATTTGTGCCCAGAGAGAAACACGGTGCATTCCAATTTGTACCCCATCTTGTGTATTTTCAATGAGGTAACAACATTGGCTGGGAACTTCCTCACACAGTGTGTGTACACAGTTTGTAATTTTATGTAATCCTCCGGGTTGTTCTCTGGGTCTCAGACTCCCGAGTGGCTTTTCACAACCAATAAAAAGGCACTCATCACATGCACAGCCTTTAAACTAATTTCTTAAAATTATCTGTTCATTAGCTTAAATGCTTTTATGACCAGTGTTTGATTAGCTGCTTATATTTAATATCTCCTTATGTAGCTCAGTATCATTGCCATGCTCTAATGAAACTCCTTAGGACATTTTACTGCATTAAAAATACTCCATAGATACAAACTGCTCTTGTTGTGGCTGAGATATTTGCTTTGCAGTCACATCCAGCATCCAGTTTGACAGCTGAGAGCTACATCAAGTGTACAGTTTTCAAACTAAAACTCTGTTTTGAGCATATTTCAGGCAACTTACAGGCTAAATTCCTCACTTAATTTCAAAATCCCACGTCGGACAATTAATAGAGTACTTTTCCAATAAAATGTAATCACTGTTGTTAACTGGACAAACTCTGCATTCATTTTTGCACAGCAGGATCTGATATGGCACAGTAGTTAGCATCGCTGCCTCGCACTGCCAGGGACCCAGGTTCAATTCTGGCCTTGGGCCACTGCGTCCATTTCCTCCCACACTCCAAAGATGTGCAGGTCAGGTGGATTGGCCATGGGACATTGTCCCTTAGTGTCAGGAAGACTAGCATGGTAAATGTGTGGTAGTTATGGGGATAGGGCCTGGGTGGGATTGTTGGTGCAGGCTCAACGGGCCAAATGCCATCCTTACTTCTGCCCTGTAGGGATTCTATGAAACATCAAGGAAAGATAATTTATTTCCAGTAATGCTGGAATGGACATAAATATTGGGGCAGTGCAATGGGCCGGGAGGTATCAATGGGCGCCATTTTAGCAGGCTCACCGCTGGGTGCCATGGCCCCTGAGCATCTCCAGGGCCAGGATTTCTAACATAATCGGCTCCACATCAGTTTCCGATTTTCAACCTGCAGTACAGCATGCTGGAAATTCATTCAACTAATTATTAAAAGTTGTATTTCAATATCGTTAGTGGGCCTGGGACTGAAGTCTTTGGGCCTACTAGCACTCAAACCGCTCCCCCCCCACCACCCCCTGCACTCCCCAAACCCCTCACCATCCCACTAAGAGTGGTTCACTTCAGTGGCCTGCTCAGCACTATGCTGCCGGCCTCTCCAGTGGGAATAGGCACCATCCACAGATTTTCAGCATGAATCTTTCTGAGGCACTTTGCAATGCACAGAGTGTGGGGGATTCCTGCTTTAAAAAAAACCTGCTTAAAAAAATTGATAGGCGTTACTCCAGATTTTACACAAATTTGGCACCTTGAATATTTTGGGAGAATCACCCTCATTGTTTAGGAGCTTCCCTCAGATTGCCCTGGAAGGTTAAGGTGTCTCAAACAATTTAGCAAAAGGTCAAGCTTGCCTTGCACACTGTTACAATGATTGAACAATGTTCTGCCTAAAACACAAATGTGGTCTATGAGTTTCAGTCCTGGTGCAGTGCAAGGAATAAAGACCATACGTTCCAATGATTGTCAAACAGCACAGCCACTAAAAAATGGGCGAAGTACTGCCCATGTTTGCAAAACTAGACACAGTGAGACACGAGATGTTAGTCGACAATTGGACAACAGTTGCTAAATCGTCCTGATTGTGCTCAGAATCATGTTGAATTATTTTGGGTACTATTTTCCCAGTCCACAGTGGGCCAGGAAATGTGAGCCGGGGGGGCCTATAGTGCGAGTCACAACTGGCTTCCAGCTGATCGCAACTTTCCTGGGCCATTTTTTAAAATGTAATTAGCCTCGTGCTGGGAAACAGCGCAAGGCTGATTATCATAGAGAATTGTCAATTTCTATGTCATTAGTGAGCCAGGGTCAGCATTGTCCGGGTTCACTAATATTGTCACCTCTCCACCCCCGCCAAGAGATGTTCCCATCAGTGGGGATTAAATCTGGTTCTTGTCGACAGGGATCAGGTGTGATAACCTTGGTGAGGACTAAGGCCATTGAGATCCTCCCCGGAAGTCAAGGACAGAGAGTGGTGCACACGCCCATACGTATGGGCATGTGCTGATCTCCCTACTGACAGATCAGCGCATGTGCAGTGGCCCACTTAGCCAGCCTCTCGGTCGGGATTAGGCCCTACCCCATCCTTACCAGCATGGATCTCCCAGCGGACTCTGTGCAGTGCAGAGTGCCGGAAATTCATTCAATTAACTACGGCCAAAAAACTGGTGGGAAAATCTCTTGATTTTTCCCCTCCCGTTAGACATTTATTTTCTTTCTGAAAAAATTGTCCACTTTATGTTTTCTAAATTCCACCTGGAGAAGCTTTGAGTGGGATTTTCCAGCCCTTCCTGTTTAGTCAAAGGTGGGTTCCATGATGGTGGTGTGGGTGAGCCATCTAAAATGCCGTCGACTGGAAGATCTCACTGGTGGGAAAATACACCATGATGGGGGTGGGGAAATCCGAGATCACTGTGCAACTCATTTTATCCACTAAATCAACCTTTAGACTATCAAAAATTGAAAAACTCATACTTTGACTTTACAGCAGGATTTGTTTTGTAGAGGGCTAAAATGATATATTTTTAAAACAAGATTAGTGTATATAAAAATTTAATTTTTGTAAAATAACACATTCAAGCCATATAATGCTAAAATATATGAATTTATAGAATTATTTGTATGTATTCCAATTTAAATTTGCTTCTTGTTTAATGATAAACAAGCATGGAAAATCCTTGAGGAAATTATGGAATTAGGAGTATCTAGATCTTGTTACTTCTGTAAAAGGTCTTTCTGAACAGTCGCGTTGCGTAATATAAACAAGTGTATCTCTGTGTATAGTGTGGTGACATCGCCAGAGACACTTGTAGGATTTCCCATCTCTTCAATCCTGCAGTGTAAACAAGCAATGCCTGTCTCATGAAACTCCACAAACTGGTTAAGTAATCCACTGTGTGGCAACCTTTTCATTCTTTTATCATTGTTGTGTAGCTGAGCCTCTAACATATGCCTATAATATATGTTGGGTTTTTAGGGTGTAGACTTCGCCCTAAAGAATGTGGGTCTAGTGATCCTGGGTGAATAGTTCCTCCCTATGTGGGGCCCAGTTGGGCAGTCTTAGATCAAACTGTGGAATAGTGGAAGAGCTCCCAGTGTTCAAGTTATCAAGCCTACTTTGTGGAAGTGCTCCCATTGTTTGCTTATTTAATGCTAAGTTATCAAGCCTACCTTGTGATTCTTCGTGCACCTTTAGTCCACAGGAGCATGCATAATAACCACTTTAATGCACAACAAATAGAATAGGAACCTTTTCTGCAGCAATCTAAAACAGTACATTATGCACTTGCAAATGTTTAACCACAACAGTCATTAAATACAGTTAAAGGCAAACAGAGGTGTCATGTGAGATTAGAGGGAGCAATTCTTTTACAGTTCATCATGTTCCTAAATGGCAATAACAGCTGCATTTCTTTTCAAAATTGTATTTATATATGCATCGATTTATTTGTTTGCTTATTTATTATTAATGTTTAGCTTTAGCTCTGTATGAATAACTGCAACTTTTGGAATTACTGTACCATTATTTGCAAAAGTAGAATACTATAGTCATTGCAAATCTGAAATGTAAACAAAAACTGCTGGAAATACTCAGCAGGTCTGGCAGCATCTGTGGAGAGAAAAACAATTTTAACGTTTCAGATTTTTTGGTCTTTCATCAAAGTCTGCGCCATATTGAGTTTGGGAAGATGTTCTGAATAAAAATGGCACCATTAAAATGTTTCATCAAAAGGTTCTACTTAAATGCACAACACACTATTGCAGAAAAAGAATAAAAATCGATAAAAGTTTAATACATTTCTTGGAGATGAGTGTCTATAAAAAGCCACATTAAAAACAGATGGTCAGTAAAGTTATTCCTCTATATAACATGCATACATGAATTATTTTTATGTGCAGTGTACAAATGTAGGAGTGGTACTTTTCAGAATATTATAGAACTCTTATTGAGTTTTCTAGGCGTAGCAGCAGGACACCTGGCAGCCACTCGCTCTCTTCGGAAAAACACAATCTCATGTGGTCATGGACCAAGGGAAAGCTGAGACACAAAGATGGTGTTCTTAGGGAATCATGTGGTGTTTTGTATCCCCTCTTGTCTACACAATGTCTGGCAGGTATTAACAAGTGGCACCCAGCATAAGATAAGCCAACGGATCATAGAATAGAATCACAGAATCCCTACAGTATAGAAGGAGACCATTTGGCCTTGGAGCCTGCACTGCCACCAACCCACCCAGACTCTATCCCTGTAACCCCCTGACGCTGAGATGTAATTTAGCATGACCAAACAACCTAACCTGCACATCTGTGGGAAGAAACTGGAGCACCCGAAGGAAACCCACGGGGAGAATGTGCAAACTACGCACAGATACCGAAGGCCAGAATTGAACAGTATTCAGCAAAAGTATATCCCAGTGATAAAGAAGGACTGTAGAAAAATAGATAATGAGCCATGGATATCTAACAAAATAGAGGAAGGTATCAAATTAAAAGAAAATGCATACAAAGTGACAAAGATTAGTGGGAAACTAGAAGATTGGAAAATCTTTAAAGGTCATGAGAAAAACTATAAAGAAAAGTAAAATGGATTTGGAAAGTAAACTAGCTCAGAATATAAAAACAGATAGTAAAAGTTTCTATAAATATATAAAATGAAAAAGAGTGGCTAAAATAAACATTTGTCCTTTAGAGGATGAGAAGGTGGATGTAATAACTGAAAGTGAGGAGATGGCAGAGGCAATGAACAGGGTATTTTGTGCTGGTGTTCATAGTGGATAACATGTCAAAAATTGATGACAACAAGGCTATGGCTGGTGAAGACATAGAAACTATCATTATCATTAAACAGGTAGTGTTGGACTTGCTAATAGGGCTAAATGTAGACAAGTCTCCTGGCCCTGATGGAATGCATCCTAGGGTACTAAAATTGTTGGTGGGGATAAAACAAATGCACTAGTGGTAATTTATCAAAATTCGCTGGACTCTGGGGTGGTTCCCGCAGATTGGAAAACAGTAAATGTGACACCATTGTTTAAAAAAGGAAATAGACAAAAGCGGGTATCGATAGGCTGGTTAGCTTAACTTTTGTAGTAGGGAAATGTTCGAACCTATCATCAAGGAAGAAATAAGACCCAAGGTCAGGGCTGGGACCTGGGTCTGTGCTGTAAGTCGGACATTGGACACCTTGCTGAGCAACAGGTCCCCCACACACTCGCAGAGCCACCACCGAACCGAGAGAGAAAATGGCCGCAATGAAAGGGCATCCGTGAGCAGCAGAGAGCCATGCATTTACCTCCTCATTGATGGAGCACCCGAATCGGACTTTTATGGAGAATGAATGTTTCCCAATTCCCGATTGGCGAACACTGTAGTAAAGTGGGAAATGCTGGTAAAGCTGGGCATGCAGCCCATTAATTCAATTTAAATGCATAGAAATGCATTTAAATGGCCATTGCGCCTGTCTTGGGCATGGTCCCAATCACATCCATTTTCAGGCCTTGGTAATGGGGAAACCAGTGCAGAGGTGGGCGTAGATGGCACTATTGAACTCACACCTGATTTTACAAGTTCGCGCGCCCAAAGGTAGGTGCAATGTGATGGTAAAATCAGGCCTAAGGGTCAATTTACCACAGCCAATCCAACTAACCTGCACATTTTTGGACCTTGAGATGAGACTGGATCACCCCAAATAAACTCTCTCAGCTTTTATAAGAACGTGCAAAATCCACACTAACAGTTGCCCAAGGCTGGAACTGAATTCAGGTCCTTGGCGCTATGAGACAGCAGTGCTACTCATTGTGCCACCCTGAAGCTTTAGGTTTATTCTGAGTGTCACTGCAGAACTACTGCCTGGGGACCTATAGATTACTCACACCAGGGACTTCTTTCACTTGCTATTGCTTATTTCTATCCAGACTGATTCTACATCATGGACACCACAGCACTGATCTCCCCCTTAACAAATGAAGCTACACCCCGCTTCCTTTGACTTCTTGTCTATCCTTCCAAAACACTGAACACCCTTGAGTATTCCATTCCCAAACTTCCATTTCCCTGGAACTACATCTCAGTAACTGCCAATAAATCATAACAATTTATCTTTATTTGCATTGTAAACTCATTAATTTTATTCTCAATTCTTTGTGCATTCAGATACAAAGCCTTTAAGTTTGTTTTATTATTCAGTTTCCTCCCTCTTGGTGCAACACGCCTTTCATCTGATCTGTCACTACCTTTTGCTTTCAGTTGACTCTTGGACAGATCATTAACCTGCACTCCTACCTTCTTTAACTTTGACTTCCAAATTGTTCATTCAACTGAACTCTCACTCTCACTATTTAGTTTAAAGCCCTCTCTACCTCCCAAGTTATATGATCCGCAGAACACCGATCCCAGCATTGTTCACATGTACCATCTCCACTTTCCCCGGTACTGATGCCAGTGCCCCACAAACCAAAACCCATTTCTCCTGCCACATATTCATCTTTTTAATGTAATGTAAGCTTAGCAATTTTGCATGTGGCTCAGGCAATAATCCAGAGATTATAACCTTAGAGGTTTTCTTCCTTAATTAAGTGCCTAATTCCTCAAACTGCCCACACGGAACCTCCTTCCTCATTCTATGTACTTCACATGTACCTATATGGACTATGACCACTGGATCCTTCCCTCCCCCCTCCCATTTCAAGTTCCTCTCCAACCCAGAGCAGATGTCCCAAACCCTGGCACCAGACAGGTAACATAGTCTTTGAGACTCTTGATCCTGACTACAGCAAACAGTGTCTATTCCCCTGATTATACAAATTGCCTTTTCTACCACCCCCCCCAATCCTCCCCTTGAAATGCTTTCTGTCCAACCATGCCGTGATCAGTTTGCTCATCCTCCATATTGTCCCTGCTTTTATGCACAGAGGGGGCAAGAATCTCAAGCTTGTTGGACAAGGGCAAGGGCTGAGGCTCCTGCAGTGCTGCCTCTCGCAGTGTACAGCCTCCTGTCCCTGGCCACTGACAGAATAAGGCAGTTAATCTAAGGAGTGTGACTACCACTTGAAATATAGTGTCCAGGTAGCTCTCTTCGTCCCTGATGTGTCGCAATGTCTGAAGCTCACACTCCAGCTCACTAACTCTGAGCTGAAATTCCTCAAGCAACCAACATTTGCTACGGATGTAGTCGCAATAAACTGCAATGGGGTCCACCAGTTCCCACATGTTGCAGCTACAACGCATCACCTGGCCCTGCATCCTTACTTTATTTAATCAGAAATTATTTGATTTAGAATTTAAATTTGTTTTTTTCTTATACAATTAATCTTAACTTTCCACAATTTCTGTTTCCTTAATTAGCTTTCACTTCCAAAGTCGGTAAAGGTAGAATAGAGTCAGAAAAGGGAGAATAGAGAATGACACACCTAAGAGGGGAAAGAATTAGTGGGAACCTGACGAGCAACTTTTTTTACACAGAGGGTGATACGTATTAGAATGAGCTGCTGGAGGAAGTGATTGAGGGAGGGACATTGACAACATTTAAAAGGCATTTGGACGGATACATAGGGAATATTTAGAGAGATATGGGCCAAATGCAGGCAAATGGGGCTAGCTTAGATGGGCATTTTGGTTGGCATGGACCAGTTTGGGCCATAAAGGCTGTCTCCATGCTATAGATTCTGTGGTGGTATGATCAGTTACTTACCTGTGATATCACACAGATGTGTTCACTCCTCCTGTTGACCTGCACCTAGCCCACTGATCTGTGGACACAATAAAGAAAAACAGGATGTACGAATACCCCTCCCCCACCTTCCTGAGGAAACAAATGATGGCAAAGCCCGTAATGCCCACATCCCATGAATTTGTGTTTCGCCAAACCTTTCTCATCTGCTTACAGTCAGACAATCCAGAGTTATATTTATTTAAATGAGTCATTGTGTCACTGAAGCAGAACCGAGTGCCTCTCTTCCCAAATGAAGGTTCAAAAGCACTTTTTTTGTTATGAAGAATGTGATTCTTTGAAATAAAAAATATTTATTCTTTTCAAAGCAGATATTCCTTTTTGATCGGGGAAGAAAAAGATAGCTTCCACATTGCAGCACTTGGAATTCAAGTAAAAACTGCATAACTGAGGGAATGATTCTTTATTAACAGGAGTATAGACTGAGTAGAATATATCAACATACTGTGCTAAACAGGGCATTGGCATCCTAGAAACCTTTCTCTCAAAAACAAAGATAGCTCCCAAACAGAACATTATTCAATTGATGTTTGAGCCATGGTGGAAATCAAACTTGCTGCATACAAAATCTGAACTTGACTGGACACTCCAGGCACTGGCTATTTTAAAATTTTATTCTGGAGATCACAATAGTTAATCTGCCAAGCTCACCACATTTTACCTTTTTAACTCCATTTTTAGAGATATTTTAGTGTATATTCTGTCATTTGTCTAGTATAAATGCTAATCATATATATTTCAGAAAGACAGTATTATTGATCCTGCGAGCGTGTGTTTCTTTGACACCCACAAGATCATAGGAACAGGAGTAGGCCATTCAGCCCTTCAAGTTTGCTTTGCCATTCAATAAGATCATTGGTGGTCTGTGGCCTAACTCCATGTCTCTTGATAACTCTGCTCAAACAAAAATGTCTAGTTCAGACGTAATCTAACAACTGAATCAGTATCCATCGTCGTTTGAGGAAGAGTTCCAAACCTCCAGCACACTCTGCGTGTAGAAGTATTTCCTAACATCTCTCCTGATTGGCTTGGCCCTCATCTTTAGACTATAGCCCCTGGTTCTAGAGCTCTCATTTAATGGAAACAGTTTACCCTTTATCCTCCCTGTTCTTCCCTGTATATATTTTGTATACTTCTAGCAAATCATCCTCAACCTTCTGGGGGAATCCTCCCCCTCTCTGGGGGACCTCAATGGCCTCCAGTTCTACCAGGAGGGCAACACAAAGGCTTTGTGTTCATGGGGAACAAATGTTTTTCTCGCCAGAGTGAACTTTTCCAGGTGACACCATAAAGTCAAATGAGCCTGGATGATTGAGTGCCAGGCTAATTTGACTAATCTCTCCTCATAACTTAACCCTTGAATTCCAGGTATCATTCTTGTAAAATCTGCGTTGAACTCCCTCCAGGACCAAAACATCCTTCCTAAGTTGTGGTGCCCACATCTGCTCACAATACTTTAAATGGGGCTAAATAAGGTTTTGTACAACCGTCGCATAACATCTGCATCCCTGTACTTCAGCTCTTTAGTTAAGAAAACCAACATGCTGTTTGCCTTCTTGACTATTTTCTGCACCTCTTTGTGGCATTTTAAGAAACTATGCACCTGAACCCACAAATTTCTTTGGACATCCACCGAATTAAACTTTGTGCCTTCTAAAAAAATACCCTGATCCCCCTTTTTTTGACCCGGAATGGATCACCACATATTGATATTAAAATCCATTTGCCACAGCTTGGTCCATTCACCCAATTGATCAATATCTTGTAGTTTTATGCTGTCCTCGATACTGTCTTTAATCCTGCCCAATTTTTGTCATCTGCAAATTTGGCTATTTGACTTTTTAATGCCATTATTTAAACACTGTGGGTGTGCATGCAGAGATTCCATTCTGAGCTTGTGGGCAGAAATTTATGAGAACAATTCTAAGTATCCGGCTGGCGTGAAAATTGGAGAGTTGCACATCTATTTTTTGGATGTGTTTTTACTGCCAATTTTGTGTTCAAAGTGCATGAAAAAATGGGCTAGACTGTTTCTCATTACTACAGACAGTGGGAGAGGCTAAGGTCACCAGCCAGCTGCTTCAACCGGTAGAGGGGGCAAAAGTGCAAGTGCAACAGCAGAGATCTGACAGAGAAAACAGAGCTGTCAGGCCTCTGCTGCTGCAGCCAGACTGAGCCAAACCCCTTCCCTCAGCAATTGCAGGGACCCGCAGCCAATCGTGAGCCACATAGTCTCCACTGCCATCCTCGCCACTCAGACCTATTGCCTCCTCCTCCACCGATCAAAGCTGCAGAGCGGTAGCGGGGCACACCTCCCTCCCTCCCTCCACTGATCTCATGCAAAAAGCAACAGATCTTTCCTCTCTTCCCCCAGCAGCCATCTGCAGAGGAACAATGAGGACCTCCCCACCACAGATCACATGCAACATGGCACTGGGACCCTTCCCTCCCCAATCAGATTGCCCCAGACAAGTCCCACCCCCAGAGTCCTTGTCCCTCCCCAGTTCCGCCGCTCCAGTCCCTGCCCTCTTCAGGTCCCTGCCCAATAGCCCCCATCTCTTCCAAGTCCCACCTAATACAGGCCCCACCATGGCTGTCAGGTGCCCAGCGACCATTGCTAAGGTGCCCAAGGACTTCTATCACTTGCCTGCAGCCTCTCTGGGGGACCTCAATGGCCTCCAGTTCTACCAGGAGGGCAACACAAATGCTTTGTGTTCATGGGGAACAAATGCTTTTCTCGCCAGAGTGAACCTTTCCAGACGACACCATAATGTCAAGTGAGCCTGGATGATTGAGTGCCAGGCTCCCTAAACAGCTGCAAATTAACATTCAAATAAATCATTCAGTCTACCACTGGAAGTGTGTGAGAAGTTTACAATGCTGGACATCCAGTGCCAGTAAGATCACGAGAACCAAGAAATCAGGTGCCATCCTGATTTCTCAGCTCCCAGCTTTCGCCCATCGATGGGTAGAGCAAGCCGGTGAAATCATGGCCTGTGAGTTTGATGAGAAAGTTCAGGAAAGTTGCCCATTGATGTGATGATACTGACACACATTCCGGCAAGCAACGAGGAACTGAAATTTCCAACTAATTTTCATCGAGTTGTGGCAACTTGCTTCTTGTTATTAATTGTATATTGTCTGTTCTGATCAGTACATCAATACAAATGGTTAGATCCAGCCAAAATTAGAATTTATTAATTACATTGGAAAAATAACACAGATTAGAAATGGTGCAAGGTAAAGCCTTCTAATGCTAACTGATTAATTGTATTCAAAGGGCGACAGACTGGCACAGTGGTTAGCTCTGCTGCCGCACAGCGCCAGGGTTCAATTCCAGTCTTGGGTGACTGTCTGAAGTTTGCACATTCTCCCCACTTCTCTGAGGGTTGCTTCCGGGTGCTCTGGTTTCCTCCCCTATCGCCTAAAGATATTCAGGTTGGGTGGATTGGCCACACTAAATTGTTCTATTGTGTAGGTTGGATAGGTCCATCCTACATTGTGTAGGATGGACCTGGGTGAGATGTTCTCCAAGGGTCAATATAGATTTGATGGGCCGAATGGTCTCCTTTCTGCACTGTAAGGATTCTATGATTCAACTTATATTGTCATGGGCTCAGCCATTTGAACACAGTAGAAGATTCTGAAACACTCATGTAGTCTTTAGAGGCCGCGTGCAAAATTGACTAAAGGATATAATGTGTTATTAAACTAACCAGTCATAATTCACACACTACATAGTCACAGTTCCAGTTGGCTTGGTGTTCCATCCTTCCAGAAAGTATCCTTACTTGTATAACCTTCAGTTCCTTCCGTCACCAATTATCCCAGTTCCTTGGCAAGACACAAACAGATCTCTCAGGGTGTTGTTTACAAGGAGTTAGATAGCAGGTAGCTGTAAGGAAAAAAAGGGCTCGTAAGTTTACTAAGAAGCAATAGTTAAAATATGCTGCATAAGCTAAATAGACAGGTAAAGCATATGACCTGTGACAGGTGAGCATGGTTTACTGGTCCCTGAGGGCAGGCAGATAGACGAAGCTGATTTTAACAGCTAGGGGTGATAGTCCCTTGTCCGTTCTGTTCTCCTGTTGTTCACGAAGAAAGGCAACAAGAGCACTTCCCCATTTTTTCCGTCGGGAAAAAGCAGCTGCCTGGCGAGGACTTCCTCCTTAACCTCTGAGCATCCGCTAAAATACTGCTTAATTAATTTATAGGGGTTGTTTGTTTACCTCTTGTCAGTCTCATTCAAGTAGCTCTGGCCAAGGTCCTCAGGACAGATACCCAAAGTATTAACCTTCACCACACACTCCCCTGTCCATCACTTTGGCTGAGATAATTATGGACAGCACAAGTGGATAGCACTGCTGCCGCACAACCAGGGACCTGCGTTAAGAAAATAAGAACTAAGAGCAGGAGTAGGCCATTGAGCCCCTCAAGGCTGTTTCATCATTCAATGAGATCATGGCTGATCTTTTTAGAGACTTAGCTCCACTTATCTACCCATTCAGCATAAGCATTAGTTCCTTCACTGTTCAAAAATTTATCTATCCTTGCCTTAAAAACATTCAGTGAGGTAGCCTTAACTTCACTGAGTAGGGAATCCCACAGATTCACAACACTTTGTGTGAAGAAATTCCTTCTCAACTCAGTCCTAAATCTACTCCTTATTTTGAGGCCATGCTCCCTCATTCTAATTTCACTCGCCAGTGGAAGCAACCTCCCTGCTTCAATCTTATTTATTCCTTTCATAATTTTATATGTTTCTATAAGATCTCCCATCATTCTTCTGAATTTCAATGAGTATAGACCATTCTACTCAGTCTCTCCTTGTAAGTCAAACCTCTCAACTCCACAATCAATCTTCTCTGCACCCCCTCTGGTGCTAATATATCCTTTCTCGAGTAAGGAGACAAAAACTGTACACAGTACTCGAGGTGTGGCCTCACCAGCACCTTATACAGTTACAACTTAACCTCGCTGTTTTTAAACTCCATCCCTCCAGCATTGAAGGACAATGCATTTAAATCGACTTAATGAACCATGTGCCCAATTCTACCGCCAAATCCCGTTTTACCATCTTCGGATCCGCACTGTTATCAACCTGCAGAATAAAAATCCAAAGCACATTCCTATTCTGCAGGGGAACCTCCGAAGCCCATCCTCCTCGAACACCCTTCGCAGACCCCCCGCTAACCACCTCCAATTGGTAAAATCAGGCCCAAGGTGTTTGTCTTATGAAGAGAGATTGGGCAGTTTAGGCCTTTACACCCTAGAACTTGGAATAATGAGAGAAGATTTAGTTGAGTTGCCCAAGGTGATGCAGAGGATTGACAAAGAAAACGTGGAGAAAATGTTTACTCTTGTAGGGCAACGTGGAAGAAGAGGTCATAATTTTAGGATAAGGTGTGGCAGATTTGAAACCGAGGTGAGGATAAACTGATTCTCTCAAAGGATCCTGAATGTGTGGAATTCACTACTCGAGAGCATAGCAGATGCTGGGAAATAAAGTAAATTTAAGGAAGAGGAGGACAGATTTTTAATAAGTTAGGATTTGAAGAATTATGGTGAATGGGCAGGTCAGCGGAGTTGAGGCTGAGATGAATCAGCCATGATTATATTAAATGATGGAAAAGGCTCAAGGGATTGAATTTCCTATTCCTGCTCCTAGAACGTATGATTCTCCTCCTCTTATTCATTGGTAGCAAGAGCTGTGCCTTTACTTTGCATTTGCTTATTCACACCTCATCTCAAACATACCTTTTTGTATTTTTACTCTACCCGTTAGCACTCCTCTTGACTGTTGGTCATTTACTCTATCCTGCATTTCTAACATGGACCTTTCCTTTTGTTTTCCTTTCCCCATCCCAACCATCCCTTTTCACGCTCTCAAAATCCTTTACTTATGACATTAAGTTTGATGAAAAGCCACAGACCTGAAATGCTAACTCTGTTTTCCTCCCCACCGATGCTGCCTGATCTGCTGAGTATTTCCAGTGTGTTCAGTTATAATTTCAGATTTTCAACATCTTGCAGCATCTTGTTTTTGCTCCTCCGGAATAGTCCAGATAACTGAAGTGTTGTTTCAACACATCCAGCAATCTGCTCTATATCAGTACATCTGGGAGTGTGGCTTTTTTTGTACGCGTGCTGTACACAAGAATCACCAGACATATCATCAGTGGAGTGCCATTGTCACCCATCAGAAGCCATTTGGTTTGTTTTGATGGCTGAAATGCACATGGCACATAACTGCTGCCAAGACACTGGGCATTGACCTGCTTGGTTTATTGTGTCTTCCTAACAGGAACTGGACATTGAGAGATTGGAATTCCCACAGTTCCAGTACATTTCAGTCGTGCAACTTGTGCATCGTCAGTGAGACCCTACATCATCAGAAAGCTTGCAATTCTTGTAAAACTAGAGGACATTTGGTGCTCTCTGGCAAGGGGCCAATGAAATACTTCAATTCTATTTGAATTGACATCTTCAATGAACTTTCATATGCAGCAGTGGACAGTAAACTACAAAATGTTGTGAATAGTCCCAGCTTCAGCTTAGAATAAACCTGATGAATAAAAGTTCAAGGCCACAATCACCTTCAGAGTCTTCTCCCTGCTTTGAGTCTGTGGTAATGGCTGTAGAATGTGGCAGATTTCAGTGACTTCCTTACTAAAGCACAGGCTTTACACATTCTTCTCCAATAAGGTTTGGGTTTTTCCTCGCTGAACACTCTGGCCAGATAGGGCCTCCTGCAGAGAGCCCTTCCCTCCTCCTTCCACATCACCCTCCAAGCAGCTTGCCCTGTTCTGTGTTGCCGCCTTCTCATTTTCCCCATCATTCTAAGTGGAATGCTTCATGGTGCACCAGTATCTGGCCGCAAGTGTCCTGTGCCTTGAAGAAAAGATTAAATCCTTCAGCATCTTCCACATCACTTCCTATGGACTTTATACTTAGAACATTAAAGAAAGCACCAAATACTTGACAATCATAGCACTGTCTTGTGGAAATCAATGAGCAACTAACCTGAATGGAGTTGTTATCTTTAAATTGAGTTTGTGCGGGTCCTTCCTGCAGCTGAATACATGGTTAGTAGTATGAGCCTAAAAGAGTCCTTCAGCTGAAGCCTTGAGTTCAAAAAAGACAATTTGGGCATCAAATCATTGCAACATCTGCCTGATCTGAATACTTTTGGAAGATGTTCATCATATGTGCCAAGAGGTTCTGGTGTGACTCGCATTAAAAGTGTGTCAACGATGCTATTTTAAACACCTAAAGTTACTCACATTGCACAATAAACATTCATTATGCTTCCAAATTTTGCACCGAAGAAGCATAAAAAGTAAGAATAGAATACATTGCATCAAGCCTGGTCCACCATTCAATAAGTTCATGTCTAAACTTTTATATCAACTCCACTTTCTCACCAGAAATCAGTGCTTCCTACACTAATTCTTCTTTCCTTAATGAGGACTGTCCCTAACATTGACATTTGATCTTCTCCCGTATTTCTGTTCTAATACCTTTTCTCCTGCCAAGAACTATGATAAGACTTCCCCTTGCCCTCACCTTAAAGCCACCAGCTTCCATTTTCAACTGATCACACTCCAGTATTTCTGTGATCTCCAGTGTGAGGCTGCCAGTGATCTTATTTTTCTTTCCTCTCCCTTTCTGAAGGGACAATTCATTATACAGCACCCTGTTCCACTCCTCGATAAGACACAACATTCACTTCATCTCTGATGGTGTCTCCCATGCAAGCACAAAAGATCCAACACCTGCCCTTTTTTGTTCTTTCTCACCATTTAAGATTCCAAACACTCCTTTCAGACGAAAGGGAGATTTACTTCTACCTTTTTCAATTTAGCATACAGTATTTGCCACTCAAGAGGCATAGATTTTGTGACTACTTTATGGAACATCCCCATTATGTCCACAAAGGTGATGCTGAGAATCCAGTCACCAATCAATTTGATCCACTCCCATTCTAAGGTTTCTTACTTCAACCTCCTGCATTGTTCCAATAAAGCTTAAGCATTGACTTGAGGAAGAGTAACTCAAATTTTGATAAGGTATTTTACAGTTTTCAGGATCCACAATTTCAAATCAGAATCCTTACAGTGCAGAAGGAGGCCATTTGGCCCATTGAGTCTGCACCAACTACAATCCAACCCAGGCCTTATTCCCATAACCCCACATATTCACCCTGCTAATCCCCTGACACTAGGGTCAACTTAATATGGCCAATCAACCTAACCAACACATCTCTGGGCTTTGTCATCATTCTTTTCTCCCTCCCAGACCGTGGTTATTGTTCAACATTAAAGTTGCTCAGACCTTTCCATATCTCCTTTTTATCAATTTTTAACCCACCTAATAACTCAATTGGTTCCTCTTTCACTATGAGTTTGGCAGCATCTTCTTCCATAGTAAGGAAAAACATCCACGGTAAAGGTGCAAAGTATTAATTTAGAACCTCTACATACCCTTTACCTCAATGCATAGATTCCTCTATTTGCCGTAATTGACTCCTCCCCTTCTTTTGCTACCCTTTTACTATTTTGTATGCTTATAAAATTTAGATTTCCTTGCATGTTAGCTGGTGGTTTCGTCTCATACTCTCTCTTTGTCTCACATTATCTTCTCTGAAGTTTCTACGTTTAATTGTGTTCTGAGTTGTATTATCAGCCTGATATTTGTCATTCTGGATTCAGATAACCTCAGTCCGAGCTTCCACAGCAATCACATGTCCTCTGCTTGTGCTGCAGTAGATACTGAAACAGCGACTGCATTAAGGTTGAACCTACAAGTGTTATCGTTGAGTTTGCTGTACCATTTCCACATTGAAAAGATGACCTCCAAGTTCTGAAGAAAACCATGTGTAAAGTTGCAATGGTGCTTCCCCATTTTCCCTGATGGTGTCGGTAGACTTTCTGACTTACCTGTCAGAGCATCAGGCATTCCCATGTGTATGCCCCTCAGCTTATTTCTCTCAACTGCCCCTTTGAAGTCCTCATCTCCAGCAAAATCCATGTGTGATCTCACCTTCTGCTGACTGGGCAAATCATCCTCCCTGTCCTAGTTACAGCCCACTTGTGCATGTCGTGAGTCACTGGCTGACTTTGCTTGGATCAGCGGTAATCCCAACAGTAAACTGAAAAGCTACCCCACTTCTGGCTGCCCCACCTGCATTCCATGCAAATTGGGTAAGTGGGGCTCCCGCCCCTTTAAAGGAAGTAAAACCCAACTCCAAGTTCCTCACTGGGGCTGCACCAATCCAGGAAGAACAGCATGAACAAAGCCCACAGATAAGATAAAGGTGAAGGACAGCTATACAGACAGTTCATAGGGTATGGGAAATGATGATGCATTCACTTTGACCTTGACTATTTCTGTTAGGTCATTGAGCTTCCTTTGGCACTGTGTTGAGACCCTTGAATCTAGATCACTAGCATTAACCATGATGGCTACCTGCTGTGATTTTAATTATTTTCCTGGAGGGCTTCCTAGCCCCTGACAAAAGAAAAACCCTCTCCTCCTCGGAATCTGCTGCATTATGGTTTCTAGCGCATCACTAGAGAATTTTGGAGGACAACCTATGTGTGATTTTCTAAGTTCTTCAGGGCTTGTAACACCTTCTGCACCAAATCCAACACTTCCTGTAGCCAAAATATAACTCGCTTGTAAAAGATGCAACTTTTAATGAAGGAGGATTGCTTTGTGTTGTGCTCGTTTAACAGGAACTTACACATCTGTTGAGACGTGTAACCTGTCAACAATGCATTCATTAGGCTGCCTGTCACAATTAAAATTACCAGCATGAAGCTTGCATGCTACCTCCATCATTCTGAGCAGGCGTAGCATGAGTTCCCATGCCCAGTTTCAGCGGCTATCTAATTAAACCCCCATCCATGAGAAAGAATGGCAAGATGGAGTCCTCAGGAAAGACAGAAGCGTTTTTAATGAGCTTACTCCAGTGAAATTTGTCAAGCTATGCCTTTAGCTCCTCAGTATAGATTGAAACCAGACCCGAAAGGAATTACTTTCCTGTGTTTCATTCAGATTGCTTCTAATTCCTCTAAACTCTATCAATCCAGTGAATATGCATTGCACCCTCTCTGGCAGGTTTACATTGAGTCAATGGCCTCGTGGTATTATCGCTAGACTATTCATCCAGATACTCAGCTAATGTTCTGGGGACCTGGGTTTGAATCCCATCGTGACAGATGATTTGAATTCAATAAAAAAATATCTGGAATTAAGAATCTACTGATGACCATGAAACCATTGTCAATTGTCAGCAAAACCCAACTGGTTCACTATTGTCCATCAGGGACGGAAATCTGCCATCTTTACCTGGTTTGACCTAAATTTGACTTTGGAGCCACAGCAAGATGGTTGACTCTCAACTGCTATTTGAAATGGCTTAGCAAGCCACTCAGTCAAAGGGCAACTAGAAATCAGTAATAAATGCTGGCCAGCCAACAAAACCCGTGTCCCACAAATGAATATAAACACAAAGTTCCTTACACTATCTAGTGAACAAAAATTAGTGAGCCCTAAATTATATGGAGCAGACATCTGAAGGCTTTATTCCTTTTGTGTGGTGAATAAGTAAATTTCTGTACTGATAGCAAGTGGGACACTTCATTGGAGTTAGTACTTTAGCTTGACATGCATAGTACATATAAAGTTGGACCCCTGCTGGAAAGTGGGTTAATTTGAGCCAATGCTTTTGAAGGAGGAGTGAAGAAAGTTTTATAGGAAGCAAAATCACGTGACAACATTTCAACTCAAATGCCTCATAAGATCCTTAATTTTCTTTTCTTTCTGAATGCATTCCTTCACCAACACACCCCCCCGCCCAACAAATTATTTAGCAAAGATTTCCTGTTGTCATCACATACACTGAAGTTGTAAATAAACCAATAAATTGTCCATGAAATAGGTTGCCGTGCTTGTCAAATATAAGTTTTGTTTGAATGTAACAAGTGTAGAATAATTTCCCACAAGTGTTACTTATGCTTTGCATCCAAAGAAAATAGTCCCAAAACACTCAAGTGTTTGCTATAGTTATGTTGCCGTTGAGGGAGCAATACTCCCAATGAAACCCAAAAATCAGGCAATTTGTAAAATAATTTCAGCTGAAAGTAATACTTTTGTTGCTCTCTTCACTTTGTGTGCAGGAAAGATTTATAAACACTGGAGAGAATTGTTTCCTTATCCTTTCCTGACTATCAGCTGCAGCCATGTGCCAGACTATGCTATTATTGAATTTATTACCAGGACTTAACGCTGGAAAGGGATGCATGCGAAACAGAAAAGATACAACTTTCTTTTCATTGTGGCTGTAGACAATGAGACCTGATTTTAACACACTGTATGGATCAGATTACATTGGGTCAGATGAGCACCAGTTCCATGATTGAAGCGAATTGAATGCCAGGACTTCATCACCCACTTGAAACCAGCTGGCGGGCATGAAGGGCAAAAGTTGCCACCTTAAAATCCATCTTGCAACAGTCATGTGTCCCTATTCTTACAAAACCCCACACTGTTAAATCTCTGAGCACTAAGGCATCTCCTCAATAACTACTCCACAACCAGACACAAGAGAACACAGATCTTCATTCAGTCTATTCACTCCACATCCCAAATATTGACTGCCAACTCAGGGCGGATCCCAACAGCTCACCCCACACCCCCGGTCAACTGACTCATTTCCTTTAAAGGGGCTATGCCCCAGCATACATAACATTCACTTTTTATGTTGTTTCAGGTTTCATTCCTGATGCAAGTTAAATAATCTCCAGCTACTGACAGCTGGAAAATTCAGCTCAAAAATGATACCCTGCCCGCTTCACAAAACACAGCTTATGGCTTTGCAAAGCACACAAGAAAAACTGGAAACTTGCAAATATAAATTGATTCACCAATGGTAATGTGGGAACGGTTAATTTTGATCATTCATGCAAGTTAACCTGAGCAATGGATTCTATTCAATCTGTTATTACATTACTTGGGTCCACTTACAATCTTGAAATACAATTAATTCTCACATCTTAGGATGCTAGATAATTAATGAAGTATTTTTTCTGGAAATTGTCAAACTTTCTGTAAAATATCGAATGGTTTCCAAGATTTGTGTTTTATTACACTATCAGGTAAATCCAGGCTAAGTATACACTGACTACCTGAATAATTTACCTACATATATATGGTTATATCCAAAGATTAAACTAGATTGGCTAAAATATGCAATGAGCTTAATTATATATGCTCCTGTGCTTCAATTGTAATTATTACGAGTAAGTATGAGTAAAAAAAATTAGTATAAGTAACAGGCGATTTAATCCACCAGGTCCATGGCAATGTTTATATTCCATGTGAGGTTCCTCCCTTTATATTAGTTTTTATACCATATCTCCATCTCCTTGACATTTTGCACTAATTCTGTGCAAAATCTAAGGCACTAAACCTTGTGCCTTCTATAAAAGTGCTGGTTTCTAATGGCTAGCAAACAAGGACTTATAACAGCAACAGTTTATTAAGAACTCTGTACAGCTTTTACTTCGGACAGTGGCATGGTGGTACTGTCACTGAATTAGTAATCCAGAGATCCAGAATAATATTGTGGGGACCCGGGTTCAAATCACGTCAGATAGTGACATTTCAATTTGATAAAAATCTGGAACTTAAAAAAAAGTCGACTGATGACCATGAAACCATTGCTGATTGTCATAAAACACCATCTGGTTCACTAATGTTCTTTCAGGGAAGGAAATTTGCCATCCTTACCTGGTCTCACCTATATGTGGACTAGCAAGTTATGCCCATGTACTCTGAATGAATAAAAAGAAACATGCTGTATCTCTGTCTGCGCCCTGCGGAGAAATCTCACATTACTGACATCAAATACTCAAGTTTCCACATCATCATGGTGACCAACAGGTCAACAACTTCTATTAACATAACTTCACCTGTTAAAATAACTCCCCCCCACACAAAAGAACAGCTGAAACAAGTTTCCGCCATTTACAAAAATCTGAGGTGGATATAGATTTAAATGAAACATTTAGGCGATATTTACTTTGTTTCTACGTGATTACATTTGCTGATTTTTAAATAATTCCTTGTTATTATATACATAATTCCTCCGATCCCCTCTCTAGTAAGCAAAAGGTATTTTGAAATATTTTTAAATTATGTGGTGGAATGCTTTCCCGAACCTTTTGGTTTGTGTGATCCAATTTATTAAGAATTTGCAGTAACTTCTGTAATGATTAACTTAGAGGGTTAATTTATTCATATTTTAAACGCTCAATTTTCTACTCTACTATGTATGCGTGCATGCACACACAGACACCAGCAGACACAGGAGAGGTGGGGGATGGGGGGGATAGAAATGGGAGTTTTACAACTATGGATAGTGATAGTTGAAGAACCACAGATATTTACATCATATGATTTCAATGAAAGTTTTCATGCAACAGCTCAAATTCAACTGGATGAAGAGAAGAATTGCGGAATTTGCTTTACACTTGGCTCTGATACTGCAAGATGAAATAGCTACACAGAGACTGGGTCAGTTCCACAGCTGATGGTAGGAAATCCTACAGCAGAGACAGGCTTGAGGAGAAGCTACATTCTGTCTGGAGGGCTGCTTCTTGGTAGTTCACCATTTGGATGTTAAGCAATTTGTCCATGAGGCTAAAGATATGTTAAAACTGCCCAAAAGTTGCAATGGCTTGGGCCATATGGCATGTTCCAATGATGTTTAAGTGCAGCTTACCGATCAGTTTCTGTGCATCTGGCCAGAATTCCATTCCACTTCCTTAAAAGGGAGATAGTAAAAAGTCTCAACACCAGGTTAAACAATAGGATTATTTGGAGTCATCAGCTTTTGGAGCACTGCTCCATCATCACTCACTTGATTTGCATATGATTTCTCGCCTCTTGTAATCTTATTGGCATCGGATATCCGGCATGGTCAGCGTCATGCCTATTTCTGGCACGTGGCTGAATAATTTATTTAAATTACATTTAAATCTGGTTTGCATTGATTTAATGAGCCCAGGATGTTATTGCCTGGGCTCACTTGTCTCTGTGGCCTCGCCGGGAGATGTTCCGATGAGAATCACAGCTAGACCCCCAGCAACAGAGACCAGTCATGATAGCCTCGGCAGTAGAACAAGAGGCCATTGAGGCCCCCCTGGTGAGGTCAGGGGCAAGGGGGGACCCCTTGGGTAGTGCCAGGATGGCACACTGTCACTGCCCACTGGGCACCTTGACATTGACCACCGGGAGGGGGGGATCAGTCTAGGTTTGGGGGGGGTGGGGGGAAGGATGTCATGGTGGTAGAGTGATCCAGATCTGGATGTTGGGGGGTGGTGAATGGCCATAGGCCTTCAGGTTAGCTAAGGAAGGTGCAGATTTGAATTCACCCAAAAAGCGGATGAGAAAGTTTCCCATTTTCACGCTCGTCCTGGAGTTAGAATTTTTGTAAGATCACAAACCAACTGCCCTCCCACCCCTACAACCACCACCACACCCTGGGCAGAAGTGACTGTTTCAAACTTATATGGTCTTAAGCAAAGAGATACCTAAGAGGCAATCTGGTCTAAGTTCTGTGCTTTATATGGGTAACAATATCTTACTCTGATTTCTGCTGGTTCTTACATTCCAGAGATTGGCAGAAAACATGGAGTCATATTGGCATCACAGCCAACATAAATTATTAGCATTTATTGCAACTTACACTAGTTCAGGAAAGTTTTGCTTACATTTTTAAAAATGCTTCCTAAACCTGTTTTTTTTTAAGAGGGAGCAGTTGCTCTTCTCACGTGCTATCTGCAGGTGAAGCATAGATCCTCCTGAATTTTTTATAGTGTTCACCTCATGTGCCTCATAGCTTCTCACTGTGCCATATAACACCACTCAATTTACAGTCCCTGCCAATAAGTTGTAACAAATGTTTCACAGCATATTGTTGTGGCTCTGTTGATACCATAGTGTTCATAGTATGTCGCAATGCTCATTTAGGACCACAGTATGCCCACAATTCCTTACGATGCCCCAAAGCTGTCAAAGTGTCTAAAAATACTTCAGACGACTTTGTTACGTCTCAGTGCATCACAATGCCTTGAGGGCAGGTTCATTTTCTCAGATTTGTCGCTGCTTTTGTACATCCAAATAAATATTAATTATCTCATGTTGTGCTGTTGCTATTCTTTCGAACTGAAGTCCAACACTGAGTCCTGAATAAGTAAACAATACATCAAATTCTGGATGCTAAAAAAGATTCATTCAGTTCAATGCTAACGAGTTAAAACCAGTCTTTTCAGCTCCTGTCAGCATCAAGGCTCTTTTGGCCCCCTCAACTTACCCAATTATCCTCTCAGGCTGAATTCACTCATGTGCAATCTTAGTTTCTGCTCATCACTAACCCTGAATTTTGTATCCTCTTCTCTCCCAGTATCCATATCTCAAACTTCCATCTCAAGAACATTGCCCATTCATTTCTCATCCTGCCTATGGAATCCAAACTTATGCTTCTGTCACTTTATTATGTAAGCTGGCAGAGCAGACAGCCTAACAATTGCAACCACAATATCACTGGGATGAAAACTGGACAGATTCTACATGACCAGGTCATCTATCATACCAAATTGGTGAGGGTGATAACGGGTTTCTATTTTCAATCCTCTCTTTGCTATCTACCCTGTATCTATTCTTCATAAACCTCAACTAATCCAAATGGCACAGTGTTTACCATTGCTGCTGTACAGCAGTAGGGATCTGAGTTCCAATCCGGCCTTGGATATCTGTGTGAAGTTAGCACATTCTCCCCATGTCTGCTTAGGTTCCGTCTGGATGTTCCCGTTTCCTTCCACAATCCTAAGATGTGCAGGTTAGGGAAAGTAAGTAGGGACAAAGATGTATCGATTAGGTGGATTAGTATGGTGAATTTATGAGGTTACAGAGATGGGGTAGGGGATGTGAGCCTGGGTAAGATGCTCTTTCAAAGAGACAGTTTAGGCTTGAGGGGCTGAATGACCTTCTTCTGCACTGTAGGGATTAGAACATAGAACAGTACATCACAGTATCCAGCTTGTGAAAAGGAACATTTATTAACACACATTTTGAGAGCAGTCACTCTGGGAGACAAAGAGACTCAAAGGGAAGAGTTCCGTCCCATCAAAGGGAGACCAAGCCAAATCTTTTCTGCAGGGGCTTGACTGGACCTCCACTGGGCTAAAGCTGCAGGTAGTAAAGCACTACAAATTCATCACCAGAAACCTCCAACCTCCAATCATTCTGAGAACCAAAAGGGAACCATCAAGCCTGCAATAGTTCAGTCTTCCATCTTGAAAGGCTCAGATTTGACTGACTTTTCTGGTTCTTTTTAAGAACCTAAGTGCATGCTATTGTGATTATACTACGCCTTTAAGAAATGTCTTTTTGTCACGTTTCTTGTGCAGGATTTTTGTTTCAAAGTCAGTTCTATTTACCTGGTGTTTCTTTGTCTGTAACCAGCAGCCCAAATGTTGATACTGCATCATTGTACTTTTTGGCATGCTTGTTTTAATCTAGACTGAAGCAGCTTTGTTCGTTGCATGGGATTTTCAGAGTAGAGTTTGATTAGGTTGATTGCTTGGACATATCATGGGATTGGTTAGGGGAGAGGGGGCCAGGTTTACAGAGAGAAACAAGCAGCCAGTTACTGTTTTGAATCTTTACAATGCAGTAGCTTTCTCACTCTCTCTCTCTCCCTGGGCCCTGCCAGAAAAAAAGTCTTGTTCTTTGAAGTTCTGCTGTTTGATGATACATCTCTCTCCAGAGGCTACTATCTGGGAGTCAGAAGACAAATATCTTTTTGTATCTCTATCCAGATGTCATAAAAGGCTGGGAGACTTGCACCCCATGTAACCCTGTATGGTTTTGCAAACTCATTCTGAAGAGGGATTTATACCGTGGGGACATTTGCTTAAATTGGAACTATTGAGAGCTAGCAATTAATAATAATACATTATCATGTTTAAGTATTTCAACTGGTAAATGTTATGCTAATTATTTTTGATATATTTTAACTGTGTTGTAAAATAAAGTTTGATAAAAAGCTTTCCCTAGTACTTCAATAGAATCCCACCTGGAGCAAAATATTTATGCCCACACTACTGCCAAAATCAAGAAAAGTTGGGGTCTAATCTAACTTCATAATACACCTTGGAGTTTCTGTGTGCGTGTGTGTGTGGGGTATGCGTGCATGTGTGTGCGTGAGAGAGAGAAAGGACACTGTTGTGAATACATTTGAAAATTATTGCTTGTTCCTTTTTTAACTTCAGGAAAAACCTGTTTTGTGTGTGTTTTTGAGACTCTGGTTTTTGCTTGATCCTATAAATTTTTTTGAGAGTCTTAACAATCAAAAGGTGAAAACAGTCTCCTTCTTTAAAAATCACATCTATCTGTGGTCAGGCAATATTACACATGAGATGTTTTGTCCAGTGGTGTTAACAAGACAAAAGATGATAAGATGCCACACTGCAGATTTGTTTAAGAGCCAGCAGGGTCAGTTTGAAATCCAACATGGTAGAGAGATAAAACCCACAAATGCCTCTGGTGATGTCACAGCATGTCTAATCACGCAGAGGTACATTGCTTTACAATACATAGCAGGTAAGAAATGGGAAAAGGCGGAACCCTTCTGCCATCTCTCCCCTGTCCTGTGGACTTCCATTCCTAAGTTAGTTTGTCTCATGACATCAATCACACGCTCAACAATTTTCTTCTTAAATCAGCCTTGTCCAACCTTTTTGCATGGGAAGGCAGGGATACATTTCAAAGTTTCTCCCGCTCAAAGGTCGATGAGCAAATTCTGTAAAGATAAAATTTGACAGAAATGACTGTAAATTTAAAAAAAAGAGGAATGAAAGGTAACAACTTGCGGATCAAAAAGAACAATGTCAAAGCAAGGAACTGATTTAAAACATGAGGAATATGTAAAGGTGGGTATTCAAGTGTGATAGGGTGAGAGTATATGCCTGGCTCACTCAGTCTCAGCGTACTTACTCACCCACACACATCCAGTGTGAGTGGGTGAGAATACTTGTTGGTGTGTGGGGGTTAGGGTGAATGGGAAACTTGATACTAAGAGGTAATCAGACTTATGCACATATTTTCCCCTCACATACAATGCCCACTGCATGCACATTCCCATCACACACTCTCCCCCTCTCACCTTCACAATTCCTATCTCTCCCCCTCAACCTCTCTCTCAACCATTCTACCACCTCACATTCTCTTTCTCCCCTTTCCCCTTTACCTTCTCTCTAATCCCTTTGCTCTCTCTCTCCCCTGAACCTTTCTATCCCTTACTCTCTACCTCTCTCTCCCTCACCTACACAATCTCTGCCCCTCACCCCTTCTGTGCCCTCACCCTCTCTCTCTCTCCCTCACCCCACCCCTCATTCTCTGTTTCAAAGTCTCCAAACGCTCACTTACTCCAATGCCAGTGGGCCTTGTCACTCTGGTTGTTTTGCAACCTGCTTCAGCTTAGCCGTGCTTCACTAGCCTGCCTGGGCCCAGCTCTCTGGTGCACCTGTATCCCAGTCTGGTTGCCTCATGCTCCAGATATTGGAATTTTTCTTCAAAACTTACCTTCCCACTCTTTGATGCTGGTCCAGTCACAGGATAGTTCCTCTCTGCATTTACTGCTGATAGGCTCTTTAGTATTAACACCATCCAGGAATCAGGTGTCCAAACCAGTTAGCCTGGCCAATAAAACTCTCATATTTTCTGGTGTTTTTATACACCAACAGGGTGTGCAAACAGACAAGGAATTCACTGCTATGCATCAACAATTGCTGAAGGGTTGCAGCCCATTGCTTTATGTTTGGCATGATAGGGAATGAGCAGCTAGTATTAAAAATGTTCATATGGGCCTACTTATAATGCAACAAGATACCAGTAAATTCTGTCTTGTGTCCCCTGTTATCCTCACTTCCAATACCTGAGTAGGAGGAGGTTCATGTGGAGTATGAACACTGGTAACAACCAGTCGGGTCAAATAGGCTGATTCTGCGCAGTGAGTTCTCTGCAATTCTCAGGTACTTTGGTGCCTTCACAATCATGTAAATTGCCACAATGGGCAATTTACTGTGTACAATGGACAATTACAGTAGGCGGCACGGTAACACAGTGGTTAGCACTGCTGCTTCACAGCTCCAAGGTCCTGGGTTCGATTCCCAGCTTGGGTCGCTGTCTGTGTGGAGTTTGCACATTCTCCTCGTGTCTGCGTGGGTTTCCTCCGGGTGCTCCAGTTTCCTCCCTCAGTCCAAAGAAGTGTGGGTTATGTTGATTGGCCATGCTAAGAAATTGCCCCTTAATGCCCAGGGAAGCGTAGGTTACAGGGATTAGTGTAGGGGATTAATGTAGGGATATGGAGGTAGGGCCTGGGCGGGATTGTGTTTGGTACAGACTCGATGGACCGAAGGGCCTCTTTCTGCACTGTAGGGTTCTATGATTCACAATGCCTGACCAGAATCTTTAAATGCCCTATCATAAATTAGAGGGAAGCTGGACTTTCTGATCCACCCCTGCCAAAAATGTTTGGCTGTCTCTCCAAAAGTTCCTTTCCCACCTGTGATGGCTCCTGCCGTGGGTGCAATGGTAAAATCCCGGCTGGATGTGGGCAGAAGACCTCTCCCCATCAGAGAGGCTTAGTGAAAATAAGCCCCATATGCCTTTTAAAGATTTGTTGTAGCCAGTGAGAAATCTCCCATTTTCACAAAATTGTTCCCGACACTAATAAAAACAAGAAAGGAAAAGAAAGGCATTTCCTATTGAATAGGTGCTAGCTGGTGGTTAGAAAGATAGAGATGAAATGATGACGTCAATGCAGGCAATGGAACACAATGTCAAAATCAAAGGAGTTTCTAGCAGAGAGGCAGATGATTCAGCTGATGTCCATGCATTATTTTTCTCTCAGTTCGTCACTCAGTCTAATTGCAAGCTCCTGCTCTCTGATTACACATCTGCACATTTCACAAACAGGTAAATGCCTTTTGACAGAGGCTACGGACTTTGCTTCAACGGCTGTTTCTGGAAGTGAAGCCCATATTACTTTTGTTTTGTGACTCTAGATGTAAAGCGATCCTGCTTTCCCTGTCCAGGGGTACAGTGGTGCCTGCTCAACATCCAAAGAGACTCGGAAAACAAGCTTTGCTCTATCAACTCTCAAAGTTCTGATTTCGAGCCACTTTGCCAGTGGAGTGGCATCAAACATGCTATGGGGACCCTAGGATCTCATTGTAATGTGTTAGTACGTCAGTAAGCGAGAACTCCCTCTGGGGAGTGAATGCCGGTGTGATGTCACCCTGGCACCTTTTTACAACAGCTCTACAGAAGCGTGAACCTGGTCATCTCTGAGGGAGAGTTTGGAGGCAAGCTGTCAGGCAGCCAGAACCCTCCGTGTTGTACACTGCTCAGGGGGCACCAGAGAGGACTTGGGGGACACAGATAAGTTTCTAGCAGGGATGGAGGTCCCAGAATTGCCATTCCAGGGAGAAGGGTTGGGAGATGTGAAGGGAGAAAGGACAGCAACAACAATAATGGCAATAGTGGCTTTAAAATGGCTATTCTGGCTGACAGCAAAGTATGCTGGGATTTTTGGTCAATTTATGGATTAAAACCAGATGCAGGTTGTAGAGAGGTTCTGGTATGAGAGCTGTGATCTGTAGCTTCCTGTGTTGGCCAGATCAGGGAAGCTGTTTACATTGACCCAGGCACTGCATCTCTGATTTACGGTGCTATGTATGGTATATGCAGTTTGAACTTAGTGTAATGGCATCATTCTCAAGTAATTTCATTGGATGCCTTATGATTGGTTTCTGTTGGCACAGTTGGTTGGATGGCAGAGAAACTTCCAGAAACAAGTGGAGAATTGTGGATAAAAGAACATGTTTGGCAGCGATAATTTGAGGAGACCAATCATTGCAATAAAACCTTGTACTCTGAAGCATGCTTCAGAGAGGAGAAGATAGATTCTACATTGAGGAAATTTCTTGGCTAAGGTTTTCATAAACTCAATAATATCTATTTTCACTTAAATAGTTAAAGCTGATGTTCAATTAAAGTAAATGCACAGCTTAAGAATTAAAGTCCAGTTGAAAGTTAATGTTGAGTTTGATTTTAAAGTTCTTTAAAGAGTTAATAAGTTGGAACTGTTTATGCTTGAGTTGGTACTAGAAGTGTTAAATAAATAAATCATTGCATTACTGTCCTTATTTGCTTGGAGGGTGTGTAAATTAAAGCTGTATAACAGAGGGGTCACTTGCAGGCCTTACCTTTCCTTCAGGTTGGGGCACCCATTGCTTTAAAGGGGTTGTGAATGCTGGTGTGAAGGCAGCAGTTCCCATGTCCTCCTTCCTGGGTTCCCGTCCACATCGCAGCTGAGGGAGTGCCCTTCCTTAGTGGGGGTTAGCAAGAGAGTGGGAGAGCTTGAAAACAAGAGGCTCAGCAGTGACCAAGAGTTACCTAGGTTGAGGTCCCATAAGAGTCCAAGCAGTAAGCTCAGAGTGGGGGATTCAAGAACAGACTGTGTCTCCCTCACGCAGCATTGGTCTTGATTGGGGTAGGTGAGATAGATATCATCATTAGACCTTGTCATTGGGGAACGCAGCAGTGTTACCTGTGTGATGTTACAGCCTTTGTGGGAATGTCAGCTCAATGCTTGGAACATACGCTTGCAAAGAATTAAGAGGTGGCCTCCACGAATGACTGTGCTGTTTGGCTGCACACCATTTATGGGCACAATCACTAATGAAGGAAGGCTGGGATGGCTGTTCAGTCTACCTTTTGTGGCAGATGAGGCATTAAGCCACCTACTGGGTGTGCCGCGATTGGGTGGTAGTCCCAGAGGAGTTGAGGGATGAGGGTCAGGACTCTCCACTAGCCATGTTCTCTGCAACTTTGGGCCTGCCTGCTTGCTGTCACAGCAGTACTGAGTTCCTCTGCAGCTGCTGGAGCTGCTGGCTAATCTGATTGTCTCTCTCGAGGGCAGGACCTCCTCCCACCGAGGGACAGAATTTCCACTCTCACCTTGTTCTTGCCATCTGTGATTTATTATTGCTGAAGCATAGCCTTGTTCAATGTGGGAGGGCTGGCTTCTGGCATTTCTTCTGGGATCGGCTTAGGGATTGGTTAAGGAGAGAAATACACTTGCCATTAAATCCATCTCCTCTTTCGAGTTGAAGAAACATCTTTCTTATTTCCACATTTTGCACTCCAACAATCCCTCTATCTATGTAAAAACATTCCTTTATGCCTCTGTGGCATTGTATTCAGCAAACACCTCTTAAGTGGTGCCTTATCAAGTGCTTCTCGAATTTTTCTTTGGACTGCAACATGTCCAGTTCTTATTTTTATCCTCGCCATTATTTCTTTCAGGAATTATACAAGATTGGTCAAGTACAACCTATCTTTTCCCAATCCTGATTAACTCATGATTCTCTTGTGTTTAGTACTATTTCAGCCTATGTTATAGATTCATTGTTGAACATAAGTCAGAGATTGACAGGTCTATAAATTGCTGATATTCCTTCTGGGTGGCACAGTGGTTAGCACTGCTGCCTCACAGCACCAGGGAACCAAGTTCAATTCTTGCCTGTGCAGAGTCTGCATATTCTCCCAATGTGTCTGTGTGGGTTTCCTCCGGTTTCCTCCCACAGTCCGAAAGGTGTGCTGGTTAGATGAGTTGGTTATGTGAAATTTTCTCTCACTGTACCCGAGCAGGTGCTGGAGTGTGGCAACTAGGGGATTTTCAATTCATTGCAGTGTTAATGTAAGCCTATTTGTGACAATAATAAATAAATAAATAGTGTGTCACCGTCACCCTGAGCCAAATTCTTGTGAATTGGAATTTCTAGGCTTGCGTAGACAGCATAAAGTCCCATCCATGAAGAAGTCCTTGCTCAGAATTAAGTGTTTCAGTCTCCAATTCCACATCAGGCATCAGCTTCTAGACTCTTACACAACCTATGAAAAACTTGATAAAGATTTGACGATTCATTGATACTCATGCTTCAAAAAAAAATGAGGCCAGGTCGACGTTCTGTCCTGCTGCCATTGGCCTGAAATGGTTGTCCCTACAGTAAGGGAAGATTCGGGCATCAAATGTTAAACAGCACCCAAAAGAATTCTCCTTGAGCAGAGGACATATGTCACTATGGCAACAACACGGGGTCAGCGAGGGTGTTAAGAAAATAAAGTCAAGGAAGCTGACCCTAGGCCTTTATACCTGCTAAAAAGTCTAGTGTCGTGTGTGTGCCCTCCAATCAGTGCAGCTGCATGTTGCTGTGAAGAAGGGCGGGGATACAGCCGGTGTTGGTGTTGCTGCCCCTGTTGCTACGGTGATGGCATGGGCTGGACCAAGCTGCCCCTCTTTCTCAGAGGCCCACTGCAGTTTGCGAGCTCCCATGTTGCATGGAAGTCTCCCAGGCAACAAGTTGAAATTCAACTCAGTGGGCTCCAAGGCTCTTAAAAGAAACTGGACAAAGTTGTTGCTGTCGAAGAAACGATGTGAATTAAGTCTGAAAGAACTACTTCTGTCAGTGCAGGACTTCCACCGTGGCTAACCACGAGACTGTTGACCTCTTGTGAGCGGATCTCTTTCAGTACAATAATGTATTTGCACACATTCGCATCCTCTGTCCTGGTGAGATGTTAAAAACAGCATGGGACCTGCACAGCCTGGAAAAGTCAGATTGCTGAGTTAAAGGAGCTCTTAATTGCCATTTTAATTATCTTGCTTAGTTTCCCAACAGATCAAAGCATTGGCCTCGGAGCCCACATAGAGAACATCAGGATTCTGCCCAGATGTCATTTTTAAGGGGCTTTACTCAGATGTGCAACACATTTTATCTTTCCTTGCCTGGGTAAATTCTACGCTCTAAGTGTTTGTGCTTCTTAAAAATCATTATACAATTGCCTGCTCCTGATCCTTTCTCATCAGAGTTGGTAAAGATCCCCCAAAGCTTCCAAAAAGAGCAAGTTAGAAGGTACCAGCTTTTGTGTACATTGTGATTGATAGACAGCTTTTGCCAGCAGCTTGGTACGAATGCCTGACAGAGCTGACCTCTTCTGTGCTCCTCCTGTCCCTCTGCAGCTCAGCTCACCTGAATATTTGTTCACCAGGCCCAAAATCAATATTTCATTATGAGATTGTTACCGTCGGAACAATATCACGTGATTGAGAGAAGTAAGACCTGGCAGAGAGACAGACACAGATTGAATTTTCATTCTCTATCCCTTGCTGTCAAGAATAATCATTGTATTGTGAGTGAAGTACATGCGAATGTGGACTGACAAAATTAACATAAAATAATAATTTTACTCTGCTTCTATAGGATCTTAATACGATTTGAAATCTTGGGGATTTGAGGACAAGCCAAGAAATGAAGTTGAAAGCTCATTATTAGGGGCAGCATGGTGGCATAGTGGTTAGCACTGCTGCCTCGCAGCACCAAGGGCCCGGGTTCGATTTCTGGCTTGGATCACTGTCTGTGTGGAACCTGCATATTCTCCCCATGTCTGCATGGGTTTCCTCCGGGTACTCCAATTTCCTCTCACACTTTGAACAATGTGCTGATTAGGTGCATTGGCCGTGCTGACTTCTCCCTCAGTGTACCCGAACAGGTACTGGAACATGGCGACCAGGGGAATTTCCCAACAATTTCATTGCAGTGTTAATGTAATGTAAACCTATTTGTGACACTAATAAATAAACATTAAAAATCTTTATTTTGGTATGCACATACAGAATGATCATATGGCTGTGGTCATGACTCGACAGGGTAAATGCAGGAAGGATACTCTCAGTAGTGAGGGACATCGAGAACAAAGGGTCACTGTCTAAGGATACAGGGTATACTAGTTAGGACAGACATGAGGAGAGAGTGGTCCGCCTGGGGAATTTGTTACCACAAAAAGTAGTTGCGGCCAAATGTTTTCAAGAAGCAGATAGATACAACACGTGAGGCGAAGGGGATCAAAGGATATAGAGGGAAGAAAGGATGAGGCTATTGAGTTGGATGATCACCCATCATCATAATGAATGATGAAGCAGGTTTGAAGGGCCAAATGGTCCACTCCTGCTTCTATTTTCTATGTTTCTATGCCGCCCCGGCTCCGATATGAGTACAATTTCTCCTACTGATCTCTTATCCATACCATCCAACCCTGACTTACAATTTATTGTCAGTTATCTGGGGATAATAAGGGACCAATCTTACAAAAAATATTTAAGTGCCGAATGAGCTTGAAAGTGGAAGAGAATTCTGCCCATTTTTTGTGTGAGCTCCAACACGTAATCTTATGCCACTTAGAGAGAAAAAAGAAGCAAAATGTGATTCTCACCAGTAGAGGGAGTGAACAGAGTCTATTCTTGCTGGGAAGCTGGGTCTTAACTGGTAGAGGGTGCTATTGTATATGCACCAATCTCCCAATGCACTAACTGTATATAGGGATAGGCATCCCTCCCAGGCATCACAATACACCCCCCCCCCCCCAACCCGCTCCATTGCCCTCTCAACGGCTCCCCCCAATCACCCCTAATCACATGTCACCACTCTCATTTCCTTCCCCCCCCCCCCCCCCCCGTCACCCCAGCCCATCGTCACACCAGTGATCCCCGATTGCAGTGTGCTCAACCCGGAGTATTTTTGCACCTTCTGGAAGACTCAATGGACGTCCTAAGAGGAGTCTTTATGTTTTAATGATTCTTCGTGGCCAGTTCTAGAGACGTGAGTCTGACAAGGTTTGAACAATCACTAGATGGTGCCGTGCTGTCTGTTCACACCTCCATTTTTGGTAAAAAAAACTTTCAAATTCAATACAAAGCTTTAAAAACAGAGGTGCATCTTTAAAATAGTAGTCCTTAAAATATGTTATGTCAGATTCACATGTTTGTGACACGTCTCCTCTCACTGGGAAAGATTAAATTTTTTTTGCCGGATTACCAAGGAAACAAAAGGTTAAAAAATGTTGCTTTTTTTCACACAACTGGCTGATGCAATGCAGCTTCCTTTCTCTTCATCCATTCCTATTATTGTCCAATTATGTTTCTTGCTTCTTCTATTCTTGGATTTTACAATAGTTTGCTTTGCTTTGACTTATCTGAATTCACTATCTGTGGATTGTTCATGTTTGGTGCCTTCAGAAAATGTGCCAGATGAATCTCAAGCTAAATAAATCGCTGCTGCTTCACCTGGAGGCATTTCCTGTTCGCTTCCCGGACTTAAACCTTTTAAATTCTCCCGTTGGGTGCGCAAGTCCCCCATGGCCTCTTCCTGTACCAACAATACATCTTTGGTCAAAGTCTCTTTATGCTGATATAAGATGTCGTTTGTGTTGTAGCAAGAATGTTCGAAATTCTTCTCCAGTTTGTCTCATGAACACTTTAAAATCTCTCAGTTTTTGCTCCTTCTTTCGATCAGACCTTGTTTAATTATTTTCCAGCTATGTCAATGTCTTCTGCGGTTCAAATTTTTTTTTCCTTTTAAGCCTGTCCTCTAACTCACAAATTAATTTGTCTGATTATCAAACTTACATTTTGAACTGAATTCAATGTCTCTTAGTTTTACAGCTGCATTCTGTGATTCTGCTCTGAAGAGTGTTGCTGCACCTTATGCTGATTCAGTACAGGCCAAGCTATTCAATTCAGTGCTAGCTACTGTTGTGCCTGCCGCACAGTCTGTTTAACCTTTATATGATGGACAAAGAATTGCGAGTAGACTTCTTGTTAGTACAACAATATTTATTCAAATACACAATCAATAATCATCCACCTAACCAACAATAAATTATATTACAGGAATACTAAAGTTCAAGTCCTACACTAGACCTTGACTTGACTTTGTGTGACTGGCAAAAATATTGGCCTTTATCTGTGCGCTGGTCTCTGTAGTCCTCTGCGTAGTCTGGTCCTTTGGTCTGGTCTGACACTCTGGCTCTGGTCTTCCTTCCTTCTCAGTGTGGTGGCTCTCCTCGTGCTGGTCGTTGCTGGCGATGGTCACTGTTTTTGTCACTCATTCATGAGGTCAGAGAAAGAGAAAGCTTCTGTTGTGCTGCATCTGTTGTCCCTCCTTAGTTTTGGGCGGTCTCCTAATTCTTATCAATCAATCAGGGCTTGAGCACCCTGATCAATAAGAGTCCAATCAGGTGCTGCCACACCAATCTCTGGGTGTGTACCCAACGGCCATACCCATAGGTGCTGGAGGGACATACGTCACATACCTCCCTCCCAAATAAGGGGTTAAGGGTCCCCTTTGTCTGGTAAACAAGTATGTTTGACCAGAAAGTGTCTATTGTCTTTAGGATGGCCTATTTCCTGTGTGTTCAGTCATCTGAGCTGCACCCTGTTTATCTCTGTCTTTTAGACCACAGCCTGCTGTTTTAGTTCTTGTCCAATTGTCCCAGAGTGCTTTCTAAATCGCTATTTTAGGTGGCCCATTTGGCCACACTGCCATTAGCCCCATTGGATCAATTTGAGATTTCAATCCAGATCACCAACAACCTGGTCCCTCCACACCAACACTATAGTTAAGAAAGTCCATCAACTCTCAGGAGTCTAAGGAAATTCAGCATATCCACTACGGTTCTCACCAATTTTTACAGATGCACCATAGAAATCATCCTTTCCCAATGCATCATTGGTATGACTCCTGCTCTGCAAGACCACAAGTAACGACAAAGGGTTATGAATGAAGTCCAGTCCATCTCTCAAACCTCCCACCCAATGACTTTGTCTACACTTCCCGCTGCCTCGGAAAGGCAGTCAGCATAATCGAGGGCCCCATGCACCCCGCGCATACTTTCTTCCACCTGCTTCCACTGGGATAAAGATACAAAAGTCTGAAGTCATGTACCAATTGATTCCAGAACAGCTTCTCCCCTGCTGCCATCAGACTTTTGAATGGACCTACCTTACATTAAGTTGATCTTTCTCTACACCCTAGCTACATTCTGCACCCTCTTCTTTCCTTCTCCCCTATGTATTCCATGAATGGTATGCTTTGTTGTATGGTGCATGAGAAACAATACTTTTCAGTGCACATCAATACATGTGACAATAATAAATCAAATCAAATCAAAATCAATCCTTTCTGTGGTGCATTTTGATTTCAGAATTCTGTAGATCTCTTTTCTGTCCCTTTCCATTTACAGTGCTTGGCTTCAGTCCTTTTTAAAAATTCATTCTTGGTTAGTGAGCTTCACTGGCTTTGGCCTGCATCCTTATTGCTCATTCCTAATCGCCCCTGAGAAGGTGATGATGAGCTGCCATATCGAAATGTTGCAGTCCCTGATGTATTGGTGTACACACACAGTGCTGTTAAGGAGGGAATTCTGGGACTTTCACGTCATGACAGTAAAGGAACTGTGATGTAGTTCCAGGTCAGGATGGTGAGCAGCTGGGAAGGAAATTTAGTGGTGTTCGCATGTGTTTGCTGCCCTTGCCCTAGATAGGGCCCAAGGGTTTGGGAGGTGCTGTCTAAGGAGGCCAGGTGAGTTCCAGCAGTACATCGCGTAACCGGTACACACTATTGCCATCTTGTGTCAGTGGTGCAGGGTGTGAATGTTTGTGGAAGGGGTGGCAATCAAGTGAGATGCTTTATCCTGGATGACATCAAGCTTCTCGAACGTTGTTGGAGCTGCACCCATCCAAACAAGAGATGAGTATTCCAAAGAGTTTGGGCTTTTATATTTCCCTTCTGCAGACTGAACTGATATGATAATGATAATACAATAATATGCCATGATAATGTGGATACAGGAATTCAACCCAGAGGTGCAGCCAGTGTAAAAGTCTGGAGTAGTTTCTCAGCAAGTAAATGGAGTATTTTTCGTTGCCATTCCTTGTTGTCAGTGTTTGGGAACCCAGAACTTCTTCAACTTCCACTCACAGTTTCTTTCGGTTTAAAATTTGCTTCCTTTCATAACAGATTAAGTCCTGTCTTTTGTGAAAACCTGGTTTTGGATCATTTTGCAATGAGTACAATCTAGACCTGAGACCCTAGTTGTCATGATCATTTAAGAAGTACTTTTCTAAAGTGCATTTAGCTCCCTTCTAATTTAAGAGTGTTTCAATTAAAAAATAAACCAGCAGACAAGCTTGAGTTTTAAGCAAGAGAAGGGTAATTTTATCATAAAAACTTCTGTTGAATGTTACTTATTCATAGAATATGATTCATAGAATCTCTATGATTAAGGAGGCCATTCAAGTCATTAAGACTGCACCAATATATCATCTTAGGCAGGCCCTATTCCCATAACCCCGCACATTTACCCTGCTAATCCACCTAAGATACACACCTTGAGACACTAAGGGGAATTGGCAATTTAGCATGGCCAACTCATCTAACCTGTACATCTTTGGTCTGTGGGAAGAAACTGGAGCACCCAGCGTGAACCCACGTAGACATGAGTAGAACGTGCAAACTCCATACTGTCTCCCAAGGCTGGAATGGAACCTGTAAGATTAAAAGAGGACCAATCTAAAAATATACTGAAAGATTTCAAATCTGTGTCTGTGAGGTAGTGTTGCAAGTCCATTGTTTGAAGTCCTTCTTTCTTATTTTATTTTGATTAGTGTCACAAGAAGGCTTATATTAATATTGCAATGAAGTTACTGTAAAAATCCCTGGGTCGCCACACTCTGGCACCTGTTCAGGTACACTGATGGAGAATTTAGCTCAGCCACTGCCCCTACCCAACACATCTTTCAGACTGTGGGCGGAAACCAGTGCACCCAGAGGAAACCCATTCATACACAAGAAGAACATACGGACTTCACACAGACAATGACCCAAGTGGGAATCAATCCTGGTCCCTGGTGCTGTGAGGCAGCAATGCTAACAACTGTGCCACCATGCTGCCAACTGAAGTAAGGGAGTTAAAATTTGAGATTCTATTCAGCATCTATATTATCTTCTGTAATTGACCAGTCGATATTTTCCCTTTCTCATGTAGACTCAGCAGGTCAACATATTTCTGGGAGAGAGGTTTCCTATTCCTTACTAATGTGCCGTTATGACATTGTAGATTGCCTAAACTCATGCAGGACTGCAGGTGATTTCTTGCTACCATCCTCTTTTTTTTATTCCCCTGACCAAAAACCTTGGTGGTAATTTCCCCTTGCCACTCATCATAGTAATTGTCGCAGGCAGAAGGTGGACCATGCAAAGATCCGTTGACCTTGGGCGGGATTTTCCTGTTTGGGATGCGTGTGGCTGTTCCTGTCTGTTTCTCAGAGCTCTTCCTGGGATTCTGCACACTGCCTCTCAAGATGGCTTCTTTCAGCCTCTTTAATTCTGTTCGACAACACAAAAATGACTGCTATGTTCATTTTCAAACAGTCATTGTTTCAGGGGCAATAAACTTAATTGTGTTTTGGCCCTTTGAAGTCTTCCCTTCTCTTAGAAGCCAAGAGGCTTTCGCACCCAGATAACTTCATGAACATCCCAGTTAGGGTCTTTGCATTTTAGTGATCTTTCAATAGCCAGATCTAGAGATATGAGCATGATAAGGTTTAAATAAAAAGTAGAAAGTGCCGTGTTGTCTGTCCATACTTCCATTTTGAAAAGGCTTCGTGTAAAGGGTTGAAAATAGAAATATGTCTGTTCTAAAATCTGTGATATCAAAACTATACAGTTATGACACTTTCAGACTCGCATGTCTATTGTCTTCCTGTGGTTATGTTCCAATGAAGCTCAATGCAAGCTCAAGGAATAAGTATATCACCTTCTGGTTAAGCTTTTTACAGCCTTCTGGCCAAAACACAAAAATAGCACAAATAGATATTACTGGCTATGATATAATTCCAGTAAGAAGTCTCACAACACCAGGTTAAAGTCTAACAGGTTTATTTGGTAGCACAAGTTTTCGGAGTCTCGCTCCTCCTTCACCTGGAGCCTTGCTCCTTGTTCAGTTTCATCTGAAGGAGGGGCAAGACTCTGAAAGCTTGTGCTACCAAATAGTTGGACTTTAACCTGATGTTGTGTGACTTCTTACTGTGCTTACCCCAGTCCGACGCCGGCATCTCCACATTATGATATAATTGCCATTACAGAAACATAGCTGCATGGTGACCAAGACAGGGGACTGAACATTCAAGCATATTCAATGTTTAGGAAGGACAGAAAAGGAAGGGAGAGAGATGGAGTTGCACTGATAATAAGGGCCAGGAATCAGTGCAGGAGTTAGGGAGGATCTCCGATTGAAAGAATAACATTCCGTTTGGATGGAGTTAAGAAATAACAAAGGGCGGCGGGCATTGGTTGGATAACAATGGGGTACAATATTGACCAGGAGATCAGGGAAGCATATAGTGTGGGCAATACTGTGATCATAGGTGACTTCAATCTGTACATAGACTGATTTAACAAAGTGAGCACTACTACTAAGGATTGCTGTTGCTTTAAGAGCTGGTCACATAATTTGATAATGATGTCATTAGGGTGTTTGCACAAGATGCTGTTGTACTTTGTGTAGAGAGAATCTCCTAAAATAAAGTGAAATTTATTTATTCGTCACAAGTAAGACTTACATTAACACTGCAATGAAGTTACTGTGAAATTCCCCAAGTTGCCACATTCCAGCGTGTGTTCAGGTCAACGCACCTAACCAGTACATCTTTCAGACAGTGGGAAGAGATTGGAGGAAACTCATGCAGACACAGGGAGAAAGTACAAACTCCACACAGACAGTGACCCAGGCTGGGAATTGAACCTGGGTCCCTGGTGTTGTGAGGCAGCAATGCTGACTATTGTGCCACCAATAATAAATCTGTTGTTGTTACTTTGAATCTATTTGTGCAAACCATGACCTTTATTACTTTGTTAAAACCTGCAATCCCCGACATAGTGAGGACAAAATAGAAAATAATTTGGTGACCATTTGGGACTTTGTTTCATCAAGAGGAAAGATCCTAAGGCCAACAATCATTGCGGTGCCTCACAATTTGAATATTGGAAGACTGGGGAGAAGCAACAACACGATTAAAGATTAAAATGTTTTGAGGAGCCAACTAGAATTCAGGCTATTTGAGATCTAATATTGCGGAGTGAAATAGGGTAATTATCTAGTTGTAATCCAACTTTTGGGAATATGTGGCCACAATGTGATAGAATTTTACATTGGATGAAATTTTCCAGCTGTTTACCCTCATCGACCGCACATCCCTCCCATAGGTTTTCCAGAGGCATGGGATGATTCAGTGGGAAATCCCTGTGACAGCAGCGGAACCGGATGATCCTGGCTAATGGCAGGTCACCACTGTCTGCCAAAAAACACCCCACGGGGACGGCAGAGAATCTTGGCCATATTTGAAAGTGAGGAAGCTCATTCTGAAGCCAAGGTGTTAAAATTGAATAAGGGAAATTATGAAGGCATAAGGGGCAAATTGGCTGAGATGGATTGGAAAATTACAAAGAGATAAGACTGTGCATCGGCAATGGATGGTTTTCAAAATTCTATTTTATAACGTATAGCATCAATACATTCCTTCATTGTGCAAAAACACAAAAAAGGCCAGTCCAATAAAAGCTGGTAAAATTTCCATAAATAGAAAAGGGAGAAGATATGAATCCAATCTAGCAAAAGACCCCCATAAAAACAGACTTTAAAAGTTTCTGTAGCTTTATAAAAAGGAAAGGTTTGGCTGAAACAAATGTGGGTCCATTACAGAGAGAGTCTGGAGAATTCACAATGGGGGATAGAGAAATGGCAGAGAAGCTAAATGATTTATATTATGCCTGTTTTTGCTAAAGAATATACAGGAAGCCTCCTAGATGTCAGAGGTTCAAGGAAATAGGGATGGAATTTTATGAGAATGATTTTAAGTGTCCAGTCAGTGTGAAAATGAAGAATTTTTGTGCAAGTTTTCACATCTCATCAAATGCACTTGGTCATTGAAAAAATGGCGTAGACTCGTTCGAGCTGCTGCAGACAGTGGCTTAATTCACCAGCCAGTCCGTAGAGGGAGGTACTGTGCATGTGCAGCCCTCTGATTCTGCACATGCTCAAGAGCAACTGCAGGGGTCCAGCAGACAGAGTTCTCAGGCAGCATCAACCGCCTCTCCCGCAACACAACCCCCACCCTGCAATCACGGGGCCCGCAGCCAACTGTGAACCCCAAAATGCATGGGCATCTGGCCCTTACCGTGCCCCCTGACCCCCCCACACCTCCCACTGCCCAGACTGATTCACCCCCCCGCTCCCCCCACCGATCCCATCGCAACTGCAGAGTGGCAGTATGCCCTCCTTCCTCCATGATCTGATCTCATTGCAGAGTGAGCAGCAGGCCCCCTTCCCCCTATGTCGGGGCAACCTGTTTAGGCGCTGGACTCGGTGCTGCCTGATGGGCTGTGCCAAGTGCCAACTGGGCATTGCCAAGGTGCCAGGCTGGCACTGAGATTGGCACTGCCCAAGGAGCACTCTTGCCCTCAGCCTCCCCAGGGAGCCTCAATAACCTCCAGTTCCACCAACAAGGCCAACAGAACTGTTTCCTGTTCATGATAATCTCTCTTAGTGAGGCCATAAAGGCACATGAGCCCAGACAACTGAGTGTCAGGCTCACTAAACGCATGCAAATTCAAATTTAAATATATTTTTAAAAATTATTCAGCTGCTCAACCATTTCTAGTCTCTGACTATCGTACTTCTGATGTTGTCAGATCCATACTAGAAATTGACTTATAGCTGATTAAAATATTTAAATGAGAATTTGAATGTTATTAGCAGGCCTCTAGGACTGACATCTCCGGGCCCGCTAACCTTTCTCCCCCCCACCAGGAGTGTTTCACTCCAGCGGAGTTCACAATAGCTCCCCACGAATGGGGAGTTGGAGGCCCAACCTTGCTGGAGTAAAGGGGGACTGTGGAGGCCCCTCAGGAGATTGGGGATAAGAGGAGGGATGTCCCCTAAGCATTTCCAGCTTGGCCTCTTGGCACTGCCCAAGGGGCAAAGTGGCAATGCCCAAGTGCCATCTTAGCACTGCCCTCTGGGATTCGGGCAGTGACAAAGGAGTAGGGCCAGAGGGGGATGGGGCCTAGTGGGTGCTGGGCGATCGGCAGTGGGGGGGCGGCTCCTGCTGCCATCCTGCAGTTGAGATCGTGAGCAGAGGGAGGGAAGGGCTGATTGGGGCTGACCTACGGGGTTGGGCGTGGGGGTGGGGTGGTCAGCCTGCTGGGGGGAGGTTTGGACTGCAGATGGGGAGGGTGTAGAACTGCGGCAGGGGTGGGGGTGTCAGGAAGCTTGGGACTGCCGGGTGCCGGAGTGAGGGGGTGGGGAGGGCAGGTGGGTGACGTACAGCTGGCTTTTGGGGCTGGCCCTGACACATTTAGGAAGCCAGCAAGTGGGTTGTGGAGGGTACAGGTGTGGGAGGGTAGTCAGAAGGACAGAAATGTGCGGTCGCGGGGCTGTCCAGCCATCGGGGCACCAGCAGTGCGGGCTACTCCATACACTCTGGCAGATCGGCACATGTGTAGTGGCCCACTCAGTGCTATGCTGCCGGCCTCTCGGGTAGGAATAGGTTCAGTCCCCTGATTTTCAACGTGATTCACACTGGGGCACTCTGCAGAGTACAGAGCATGGGAGATTCATTCCGAAAATCCTTCTTAAAAAGACAATGGGATTTACGCCAGCTTTTACGCAAATTTGGCACTTAGAATTTTTGTGGGAAAGTTTAAAGAGGTAAAATTGCAATAAAGATACTGGGGAGAGTTTTCCCTGCCATGGGAATTGTAGTGGACAGGGATGGACCATGTTAAGCTCCATGGATCTCAGGCCAGATTTTCTAGTTTCGGGGTGAGAATGGCCGGAAAAAATGGTCTGCGGACTTGATTGTAAATATTTTTCTGCTTTCTGCTAGTATAGTACTGATACCGTGGCTTATTCATGTGATTCTGTACTTCTTTTGAGGAAAATATAAAATGTTTATAAATAAGCTTCAATAAATTTTGGGATCATTTGTTGCTTTATTCTTACGCATTGGTCTGAAAGAGCTGATTGTCTTCCTCAGATTGTGACGTGTGTTTATTGAGATTCGAATTTTTGTGAAAATCCAGACAATAATCTGAGAGTCAAAAGAAGTTTTGTCTCAAGAGTAGGAGGATAGGAACAACATTAATATGCATTTAGTTCAGCTGAAATAAAATTGTGTTTGTACGAAGAAGATTTACATAACTATCAAAAATACTGTAAAAGACTGACAGCAATGCACTGCAGTTATTGCTTGTGGATAAATTATTCAATCCAATTTAATTGGCATATATTTTAAATAATTGATTAGATTGTGCCCTACTATATCACATTATCGTCCTTTAAATAGATACCCCTGTTGACCTTTGATGTTCTTCTCTTACTTTTGTGCGTTGGTCAGACCAAATTAGTCTCACCACATTGAAACCTATATTCAGTGGCTTTTTGTTAAGCTCCTGTTATTAATCAGCAGGGATCCATCATTCCTTTCCTTCTCCTCCCTTTCTGTATGTGCTGTTTCACACTGGGATGTGTTTCCATAGATTCCGGCAATCCTACAGTACCACAGGGATCAGCCAAGGAAGTGAGCGCTCGAAGTCTATTTGATTGAGGGGGACGAGGGCAGGAGTGTTAAGGGAGAATATATGTGAGTCTGAAATTCCTCCCACCCCTTTGGGCATCCTTCCCAAGAGATTTCCTCAACCGACCCCAAAGGACTGGGGTCAGTTCTGATCAAAAACCCTTTTTGCAGCGTGGGCTGAAATTAGCACTAACCCAGGCAAGAGGCCGCCGTAGTCAAATAACTCAGTGTATGCACCATCAGAGTAATTATTGATTCCATACGCATATATCCATGAATAGAGCGTGCCCTCGGTTTTATCTGCCAGGAGCGTATGTTGGAAGAGCAAACTTATAAAATAGCCTTGAAATAAGGAGCAGTAATGCGGCTATAGAGGTTTCAGTGCTTGGTTTCTTTCTGAAGTAAATAAAGCATTGAACTAAATTTCATTCTAGATACATGTGTGTTTCCTCAGGATTGTTGTCTCCAGAGCTTCATGAAGGCAGCTGCATGTACTTACGCCCTGCCACCCCTTTGGCACTCCTTTATTCCAGCATTCACAAGGCTGAGCTTCAGCGGAAGATGATTTAAATTTAATGGCCATCGGCTGTAGCTATTGAAAGGCCATTACCTCCATTCAGAATAAAGACGTGCGGCTCAGTAATAAATTGTCAGATCTGCAGGCCAGGGGAAATCAATCTGACATTCCGAGGCATAGAACATTAGAAAAGACAAAGGTGGACAAAAAAAAGATGATGTGGCCTTATATGTTAGAGGAGGTGAACAAATTCAATCCTGTGAAGAGAACTGGACTGCTCTGATTATTCATCATGCAAAATTAAATGTAAATGAACACCAGAGACACTCTAGACCACCATAGGTCAGTACAAGACGGAGAATAATTTTTTCCGTAGTTTAGAAGGATAGGTGAGAACAGAAAAAATAATTAAGGTTAACAGTGGTTGGCACTGCAGTCTCACGATGCCAGAGGCCCGGGTTCAACTCCGGCCTATTCCCATTTTGAGACCCCAAAGAGGCACTGCACCCCAAAACCATCTGTCGAGAATCTCAATAGGGTGCAATCAACATCTGATGCAGGTAGGTTTTAGCTGAGCCTGTGTAACTGAAGAGGCCTGCATAGCCTGGAGCTCACTTTGAGCTGCCTGTGAGGACAATTCCATGAAAGACACAGCCTAGAATGGATCCACTCTTACCGTCCATAAGAGACACACATTGGTCCAGAGGTTTAACTGGCTTTAATGATGTCTGCTTCCCTTCACCTCTTCTTCTCCCTTTTACCTCTTCTTCTCCCTTTTCCAAACTCACCAGTGAAGAGTGGAAGTCAAGTGTCATGTGTCAATATTATGTTGAATAGGAGAAAGTTGCACTAGTGACCCACTCAGTTCCTTGTCTGATGAGGTGACCTCCACTCTTGGTTACTTTTACGTCCTGCTCCCCTTGTGGCCTTAGAGGAGGTGGGGGCAGCTTGCTTATTTCTCTACGGCTGCAGCAAGATTAACGTGTTGTTGTCCTCATTGTGGAGGTACCAGTGGGGGTGCTCGAGAGGCTGTTGCGTCAATGCAAGGTCAGCCTTCGACATTTTGATGTTTTCCAAAGTATTGTCCCTTGGGCAGAAGGAGGCCAAAAATAAAGATGGGACCTTGTGATAGATGGTACTCCTATCCTCCTTGGTAACAGACTCAGTCATAAGATTGCTCTCCAGGTGGCTGGAAGGGAACACCATCTGGCATGCCAGAGAGTGAGGCATGCATTCTGCGTAAATTAGTTATCAGCTCCTGTATCCATTCTGAGCACTGCAGTATATGACTCTCCTCTCTTGCGAGAGGAGGTCCATTCTCTCAAAGGAGTTGCTCATGGATCTAAACCGTGACAGCGCACATGAACAGAATGGACTCCTCCATTCTCAGCCCATGACCCCACACTGCCTCAGGGAATTCTGATGTGTGGGTATACATCTGTTGCTGTTCAGGTTTAAGTAGACCTCCTTTTCTTGCTAAGATCCTGCATCAGCGCCCAACTGAACACAGCTACGTGTGATCTTCCATTCTTTGAGAGGAGTCACCCAAAGCTGGCTGCATCTCTCTCACCTCCTCCTATTAGCTCTTGGAGTGGACTTATCCTCCAGCAGAATATTCCACACCTGCCAAAGTCAATGTCTTTTGAATGGTTCACCACATTTTCCAGCCCTATTCTCTCTGTGACAGGACCATAAAATTCAGCCCCTGATGTGTGTGTCATTCTATCATCACCACCACATCTAATCTCGCTCAGGGACTCACCAATGTGGGTGAATGGGTGTTAGTAGAGAGTATGCTTGTAGGAGGACATGGCATTTCCTCTGATACCTCTGGCTTCAACACTTGTTCTGGTGCTGTTAGTTGATACTCATAGTCCCTTCTCCCCTATGTCAGAATACGTGGAAGACAGAGTAGGGGTCTTGAAACAACAGACACTGCTGGAAAAACCCAATAGCTGCAAGCAGCTTCTGAGGGCAGGGAAAATCTAAGCCTTCAGCTCTGTGACCAACAGACCAACAGAGGTTGGTCTCCTCTTGCCAACCTCTGAAAATAGGACCTCCATTCTCCCTGTCATAGCCTTCAGAAAAGTCTCTGCATGGCCGCTGGGGAAGCAATGGGCCTGAATTTTAGACCTCTCCAGTCGATGGTGAAGCCCTTTTCAGTGAAACAACAGCCACGGTAATGGCTGCCATCTTGCATTAAAAAGGATCCAAAACTTCTCAAGTTCTGTCTCCGTTCTTGTCCCTGCTGCTATTTGATTTTAACTCAACCTCTAGCTAATTAGGAGCCCATCTCCATAAAAATTATGGATTACATGTCACTGGGGAGGGACCAGGAAATAATCCTGATGTCGGTGTCTCAAACACAGAGATGGAAAACCAAACCCTTATTTGAAACAGTCCCTTATTATTTCCTAATGGGCCTGTTCCAGAGATGTCCATATCAAGTAATTATAATATTTCCTTTTCCATTCTGACAGCTGTACCTTGAGCCACAGTATCGTGTTCTGTAGCCTTCAGTCTCAGTACACGTGCTGTGTTCTCACACTGACTTATTTCCTTCACCTGTTTTATCTGATCCTTGTCAAAGTAGATTTCGCTAAAGTGTTGCCAATGCTTTAAAAATAATCTTTAATATTCCACAAGACTGCCTCCCGTTCGATTAAATATTCACTCGCTCATATTCTGCCTTTCTCTCGCGAGTTTGCATTTTCATTTTCTATAAACTTTATCAGGGCACACGCATCTTATTTGTAATGCTTTCTGACCTTGTTTCTGGTCATCAATATGTATGAGGCAGAGCTTCAACCCATGCATCTGACTAATTCGGACCACTTATATACTTTAACAAGTTATTTCACCTGTCCACTCATCCATGTGCAACAGTTGATATTTTCCTCATTGAAGAGCAGCAACGGTAGATGCCTGGAAGCCATTTAGTTCCCTTCTGTGTATTTAACAGAACATCTTAAAAACGGCAGATCAAAAATTACTCTGCAAAAGCTCGTCGCCAATATAGCATCAGAGAGACAACATAATGTTAAACTTAAAGAATGACTTTAACTCCTTGATCTCAACTGCAGTGTCTTGTGAGACCTGGTTGGAAGGAATGTTTGGCCAGAGATTGTGGCAGGGAAGTGGGGGTGTTGGTGCTGTGGGGAAGAGTGCAGGGAATGGGATTTTGGATAACACAAAATTGCCTGCAAGAAAAGGGGCTGGATGCGGGGCAATGGTTCCCCAGCACTCAGGTACTTGGCTGGAAGAGAATATCAGGAGTTAGTGCAATACAGTGATGTCCAGAGCAGCTAGGGAAGGCCCAAGGATTCCATGTGAGGCCCAGCTAAGTAGCGATCAGTTTTTGGCACACGGACCATGGTTCTTCTTGCAAACAGGTTAACCTGACAGAGAAATTACCACAGCTTCTCGAGCAGGCCTCATTTAAAATTGTAGTTGGGGCAAATTAGAAATATTGAAAGAAAGATGCCAATGGTGGGGTTTCCCCATCACCCGTGCAAAAGACCAGGTTAAGAGAGCAAACTACAAGAAGGCAGCGGTCAGTCAGAAACAATGGCTATTTTAAAGTTTAGTTATTATTGCTACAAGTAGGTTTACATAATACCACAATTAAGTTACTATGAAAATTCCTGAGTTGCCACACTCTGGCACCTGTTTGTGTACACTGAGAGAGAACTTAGCATGGCTGATGCATCTAACTAGCGCATCTTTCACATTCGAGTGGGGGTGGGCTTGGCACAGTGGAAAGCATGGCTGCCACACAATGCCAGGGACCCAGATTCAATTCTAGCCTCAGATCCCTGTCTTTGTGGAGTTTGCACCTTCTCCCCGTGTCTGCGTGGGTTTCGTCCAGATGCTCCAGTTTCCTCCCACAGTCCAAAGATGTGTGGGTTAGATTGATTAGTCATGTTAAATTGCCCCTAGTGCTAGGGGACTGGCAAGGTAAATATGTGGGGTTACGGGAATAGTGCCTGGGTGGGATTGTAGTCGATGCAGACTCAATGGCCTCAATGCACTGCAGGGATCTATGATTCTATGATTCCATGATTGTGGGAGGAAACTGGAGTACCCAGAGGAAACCCACGTAGACACGGGGAGAACGTGCAGACTTTGCAGATAGTGACCCTAGCTGGGAATCAAACCCGGGTCCCTAGCGCTGTGAGACAGTGGTGCTAACCACTGTGCCATTTAACTGTCTCTGTTTCATTCCCCTTCTAATATTTACATTCAAAAATTGTTTTGAGTTCTGTGCCTCATTTGGAATGGAATCAAATGTATCTGTAAGGCTCATATCGAGATATGAAATTGATGTGTTTGAGGTGACTTAATACTCTAAACCAAAGATGAATTTCTATAACCCTGACAGAACGTAATTATTTCACGAATTGTCAGAATAGAAATATCGTCAGAGCCTCGATTGTTCGCATCTTGTTACAACTGTACTGTCGCTTTGGTGTATTTATCTCAGTAATTATTAACGCAGACTTGTTCTCAGTTTTCATTTATCTATCTTTTCATCTTCATGATTTATCAAGCTCGAGTAGCTGGTATTAATGCACCTTTTACTGCGAGGCAGGAATCATTTTATGCAGAATATTTGAAGTTCACAAGGAAAATCAAATGCTGCCAGACCTTGGTTTAATTTCTACACATTATGATCTCTCAGTACAATGCTGTTATTGCTGGGGACAGAAGAACAGTGGAAGATGAAACGGGAATGGGCTCTTCAGGGCCTGGGGCCTGCTCCACCAGGGAATGTTATCTCATGGCTGGTCTGTGTTTAGGAAGAATAGAACATTTTGAACAAAGATAAATAATCATTTCTGGCCTGAACTTTTCAGGTGGTTTGATTTTATTAACACATTAAATTAATAGACTTGCAAAGGCAATGATAAGTAACCCGAAAAGTTTTCACAGAGAATTTATAGTTTTACCTCAAGGCTCACACTAAATTGAAAAGAAAGTAACATAGAAAATCAACCGACTACTTTAAATGAAACTATTTTCTATCAAAGGAAGGAAAGTGATTTAAAGCTGCGCCACATTTCTCATTTCTTTAATTCATTCATGGGATGTGGGCATCAATGGCAAGGCCAGCATTTGGTGCCTGTCTCTAATTGCCCTTGAACTGAGTGGCTTGCTCAGCCATTTCAGAAGGAATTTCAGAGTCAACTCATTGCTGAGAGTCTGGAGTCACATGTAGGCCAGACCAGGTGATGACAGCAGATTTCATAGAAACCTACAGTGCAGGCCATTCAGCCCATTGAGTCTGCGCTGACCACAATCCCACCCAAAGCCTATTCCTGTAACCCCACATATTTACCCTGCTAAGCCCCCTGATATTAGGGTCATGGCCAATCGACCTATGGAGTGTGGGAGAAAACCGGAGCACAGAGAGGAAACCCACACAGATAATGTGCAAAATCCACATAGTCAGTGACCCGATGTCAGAATTGAACCCAGGTCCCTGGCACTGTGAAGCAACAGAGATGACCACTGCACCACGGTGTCACCCGTGCAAGGAGTGAACTTCCTTCCCTAAAGGACATTACTGAGCCAGATGGATTTTCTGACAGTCAACAGCGGTTCAATGGTCGTCATTAGACTTCGAGTTCTAAACTTTCACTGCATCCAAATTCCAGCCTGTGGTGAAATTCATACACTTGTCCCCAGAGCATTATCTTTTGATCATCGCCACCTAGTGTCTCGTTTGTTTTTTTTTTAAAATGCAGTTCATTATTTGATATTGGATCGCTGAATTAGCAGCCCAGTGACAGTACCACTCTGCCACCACCTTCCCAGTCACTAAAAGCAGTGGCACATTCACTGATGGTTTCCTTGAGATTCTGCTGCTTGTGATGAAACAATAGAGGTCTTGGCACCCAAGCAAACCACCTCTAGAATACAGTCGTCTGGAATTACCGGACTGATTGTTTTCTTAGTGTACGCGGTTCATAAAAATAATGTGGTTGGTTGGTTCCAGCCTGTGAATATATCAATGAGAAAAACAGTGTGACCTTTTACTTTCCAGTATTCTATTGGTTGCCCATTCTTTATTGGCACTGTTGGGTTTGTTAACAATTTCCCAGCAGGTATGTGATTGGGAAGTTAATCAATCATGCATTTTTGAAGGAAATACATGGAGCATCAGTGTAAATTAAGTGTATAAATTAGCTGCAGAAACCTGGGGATTTAAGGTAACAGGGAAGTTGATGAGGATGTTAAAAATTCACTCTCGGGGACTTTGGGTTTTACAGAGGTAAGGAAGAAATTTTAACCTCCACAATTGGCATGAGAGGCAATGCCAAGATGGTTTAAAGATTCAAGAATGGGAAATCACACGCTTATCTTCCTTTAACATACCCGCTTGTGGTATTAATGGAAGTGGGCATTGAAAGTGGGCAGGGATTGGTTGGGGATTGCTGCAGAGTGATGTAAGGGTGAGGGAGAGGGTGCATGACTAACTGGCAATCCAACTGTTGTAGAATTCACATCTTGGAAAGTTCATAGAAAGAAATCCTACGGTGTAGAGAGAGGCCATTTGGCCCATCGAGTCTGCACCGATCACAATCCCACTCAGGCCCTATCCTCATACCCCCACGCATTTACCGACTAATCCCTCTAACCTACGCATCCTGGGGCACTAAGGGGCAATTTAGCATGGCCAATTAATCTAACCCGCACATGTTTAGACTGTGGGAGGAAACTGGTGCACCTGGAGGAAACCCATGTAGACACAAGGAACTCCGACAGTGACCCAAGCCGAGAATCGAACCCAGGTCCCTGGAGCCGTGAAGCAGCAGTGCTAGCCACTGTGCCACAGTGCCGCCCCTATCTTAAGACGAATCTAAAGTTAATGGTTTGTTGCCATGTTTATTTTAAAAGTTTATTTTATTAGTGTCACAAGTAGGCTTACATTAACACTACATTAACATAATGAAGTTACAGTGAAAATTGCTGAGTCGCTGCACTCTGGTGCCTGTTCGGGTACACTGAGGGAGAAGTTAGTATGGCCAATGAACTTAACCAGCATGTCTTCTGGACTGTAGGAGGAAGCCAGAGCACCCGGAAGAAACCTTGTAGACTTCAGACAGTGATCCAAGTCGGGAATTGAACGCAGGTCCCTGGCACCATGAGACAGCAGTGCTAACCTTTGTGCCACCATGCTCCCTATTTCTCAGAGCTTGAGCAACCTAACAGCTGAACAATGGTAGGAAGGATTGGGTCCAACAAGTTAATGCCTTTCCATCACTGCGTGCGGGCCAAAAGATGTTGAAGTTCTTCAGCAGAGCCCCTCAAACTAACTTGCTTCAAATGCTGTGAAAGATCCTATTACCCCTATCCCTGATCTCCTCCCATCCCATAATTTCCTCTGCACATTCCTCCCTCACCAATTATATCTCCTTGGCCCAGAATTTCTCTGTCCTTTCTGCTTCACGTTTGCGGACCTGTTGGGCAGATTTGGCTCCCTGACAGCCTGCAAATGTGATTGAAAGTAAGCCAGGAAATGAAGTCAAAAGATATAAATAAGGTTCCGCCATTATCCTTGGAAGAGCAACGAAGAAAGCCACATTTCTGGCTTTCTCAAATGGTATCAGTTTGTCACACCGTTTCCTTGTTCTCCCATAAATATTGAGGCCATCAAGTACAAAAGCAAGATAGTGATATAAATTTCTATATGTCTCTTGTTTGGTCTTAGCTGGAAAACTGTGTCTAATTCTGGGGCTCTGCACTTGTGGAAGGATGTCAGGGTATGAGAGAATGTACAAACCAGATTTTCCACAATGGTACCAGGATTGAGCAGTTTAAATTATGCAGAAAGACCGGAGAAGTTGGAATTGGCCTATTCAGAGCTGAAAATTCTGTGTGGAAATTTAATACAACCATTCAAAATTACTAGTGATTTTGACAGAGCAGAGAGAAAGAAGCTATATCTGCACTAACCAGAGGACACGCATTTAAAATAATTGGCAACTGAATTAAAGGGAGATAAGCAGAACTTAATTTAAATGGGAATTTCTTATTATCAGGGATGTACTGCCTGAAAGAGTGAGGAAAGCTGATTTAATAGTGAAGGAATTGATAGAAATTAATAAAGAGAAAAAAAGCTGTAGGGTTATTGCAAAAGAGTGGGCAGTGGGACAAATTGTATAGCTTTACCGAAGAACTGGCACATATACATGGTTGAGATTCTGAGCATAAATGGCAACGTGGGCTCAAAATCTAATCAAAGTTGACAAACAAGATTCTTGCCAGTGATATCCCATTTTCTGATTTTCCACACCCCTCGCTTGTAACCGAATGAGTTCCCTACCAGGAAGGTCAAGAATCTCATTTCACTATATTATCATATAATTAATGAGTTACCCTGCTGTCTCATTGAACAGTCAGTGCAACTTACAACAGCCCCATAAAAATGTGAACCTGCCAATCTCACCTCTGTAGACCATATTGCAGGTGAGCTTACAAGTCACCATGACCCACCAAGGAGTCCAATGCAGTGGGAACAATTGGCAGGACATGGGGAAATCAAGGTAAGACCTTTTTGGATCAGGGCAGTTGAACCCTGGGTGTCTGAGGCAAGGAGGTAGTTGATTGCTGGCCTGATGCAGTCCTCCAGTTTTGAGTGGGAGGGAGGGGACGGGCTGGGCGTTGGTCTGCTGAGGCCCAAGGAATTGTGGGGGGGGAGCTGGACTGCTGTGTGCCTTTGGTATTTGGGGGTGAGGTATCGGGTGTGCTCTTGGTGTGGGCCTAAGCATTGCGGTGGTGGGTGTTGGTGTTCTCTGTGTGTGGAGATTGAGGAAGGGAAATTAGTGTGCACCCTCCCCCCCCACACCCCCCAACAGTTCAGGTCACCTTTGCAGGGGTATAAGTGGCTGGTTCCTGTGAGGGAATGTCTTTCTGGGGTGGTAGCTGGAAGGGGCTGGGAGCAGGAGCAGCCATTATGTTCGCACTATGGATGACGGTAATGTCCCAAGGTGGGAGCCACACCAGGACAGCTGAGCACTGTGGGCAACAGGGGATTATGTTTTGCTCCATGAAGGAGGAAAGTCCCTGATACTGGGGGGACAAGCCACCACTATCTCCCCTACATTCAGGCGGCATTACGCAGCTGTAGAGCAAGAGGGGCCAAGGATATCCGTTGCATACCATGACCAGGATTACAACAGGCATGAACAAGCAAGTAGAATCCCTATATATTGGACATCTTACTGTAGAATTGAACATGCACAGATTCAAGGACAGCCATCTTTTCCCAGAACTTTCAAACATGCCAGCACGAGCTTGACAGCTCTGGATTGTAGACTTCATCTTCACCAGGCACAAAATATCACCATGGTCTCTCTTAGTTACTCTTAGAGCTAGCAAGGGGTTCTTAGGGGAGATAAATTATAGCTTTTAACAGCTCTAATTCATTGACAAAGGAATTTTAAGTGTCTCCATGATGATACAGCTTGGTGCACATTTCTCTTTACCTTTTAGGAAGACAATCCTAAATCAGCAAATCAAAATTGGACATGCTTACAGGAATGTACCATTATTGCAAATTAGAAACAGACTATATACGTCCCTGTTTCTTGACTAAAATTTTAAAATCGCTTTTCGGTAAAAATAGAAACTATACTTTTATAAGCTGTAAACCTCAAAACATTTGTGGTATGTTACAGATTATTCAGGGAATTCACGTTGCTGTGGCAACATGCACTTTCACATGCTCACTGTAGTCTGGACCAATGGATCATAAGAGGCTCCTGGACATATGTCCTTCCGTCGGGAGAAAGATACAAATATCTTACATCACATAGTGACCAACTCGAAGGTAGCTTCTTTCCTGCTGCCACCATGCTTTTGAATGGACCTACTGTATATTAGGCCAGCTATGATTGTTAGACTATATTCTGTACCCTGTCCTTTCCTTTTCCCCTATATACTCTATGAATGGTAAGCTTTGTCTGGAGTATTGCATGTAGTTTTGATGTCCTTAACTGAGGAAGGAAGTCCTTGCTTTAGAGGAAGTATAGCAAAGATTTATTAGGCAAATTTCTGGGATGGCAGGTCCGTCATATGAGGAGAGACTAAGCTGGTTAGGATTGTATTCATTGGGGTTTAGAAGTGTTTGAGGGGACCTGACAGAAACTTATAAAATTCTAACAGATTTGATAGGGTAGATTCAGAAAGAGTGTCCCCAGTGGTCGGGGAAGTCAGGAGTAGGAGCCAAATTTTGAGAAATAGGGGGTAAACTTTTTAGAACTGAAGTGGAGAGAAATTTCTTCACCCAGGGAATGGTGAATGCATGGAATTCACTACCACAGAAAGTAGTTGAGGCCAAATGGTTGTGTGATTTCAAGAAGAAATTAGATACAGCTCTTGGGGCTAAAGGAATCACAGGACATGAGGCGAAAGGGTGAGTCAGGATATTGAATTTGATGATCAGCTATGATCACAAAGGATGGTGGAGCAGGCTGAAAGGGCCAAATGGCCTTCTCCTGCTTTTAGTTTCTATGTTTCAATGCCTGTATAGCATGCAAGAAACAATACCTTTCACTGTATCCCAATACATGCGACAATAATAAAACAAATCAAAAACACCCTGCTCTTGTTGCCAACCAGAATGGAGAATTTGGCACTCAGCCAAATCTCTGGCTACAGCAGCAGGGCCGGATAATCCCAGCTGAGGACAAAGTCAGGAATCTCAGCCTATGTGGTCAAGTTGCAGGTCAATGGAGAGTGCTACCATTCAGGATAGCTAAATTACAACTTTGTGTTTTTTTTTACTCAATGGACCTTCGAAGCATAAAAGTAACTCGAACATTCCTCATTATAATATTATCATCATTTGATGCTTTATTGTTCCAAAGGCAACATTTATTTAAGCATAAAATAAAGATTGGGTGCCATGAAATCTCTCGATGTATTTTTATTTGCTTACATTACAAAATACATCTGTCTTAATTTTTTTTGATGTAAAGTGCAGCTGATATCACAAAAAATCAGTACAGTTATTGGAGAGTGAAATCTTGTTAAAATGAATCACAAAGCTGAATAATTAATAGTAATCGTTATAAATTCTTAACAATTATTAAAACTCAAAGGTTCAAAAGTGTAAATTCTGAATGATCAGCCTAACCACATTTTCAAATTTATGCTTCTCTCCTGATTACAATACATCTGCTTCACAAATTATGTTACTATCTGGATTTTTTTTCTGATAATGATATAATTGGGACAAATTTTTATCATCATAGTTGATTAGTTTAACTGGAGGTGAACAAAATAATTGTGAAACAGAACTAATGGAACAGATTCAAGAGTTGTAATTGTCAAATAAGGGACTTTAATTAAAATGTAATTAAGCATAATTATTATGTATAAGGTATATGGTATCAGTTGAGTTATTCACTGAATATATTTCCTTACTTTACATCTGGTTAATCATTTGATCTGCACTATTATCATGCAACTATTTTCCCTGGGTGCAGATGTTCCCTAACTGTGCCAGGCAGAAAGATGGTGGTAGCACCTGTCAGTGCTTGTTTAGCATTGGCAACTTGCCACTTCTATTGAAATAAGGGCCAATCTTGGCAATGGTGTGGGCCTCTGACACATTACCTTCGGCAGCCACTGGGCTCGCTCCACCTACTGCCCATCTGATGAGTATTCCTAAACAAGTCTCTGCTTACGTCTCTTCTGATATGCAAAACAATGTAACTTTGAGTGTGGAGAAAATCCTGTCCCATTCTGGATAAAATGAACTCTGAATGGAGAAAAGGGAATTTTGGAATCTGCATCACTCTGTTTCCAATCAATTAGAACATTTCTGGTGAAGGGGGGAAGATGTTGGGGGAGAGTAGTGCAGGGAGCTGGGAAACACTAGTGGGGGCTTCCTTGCAGGCCTCCTGCTGGATATCACAGTCTCCAATCTAGGCTCAAAATGCTAAATCCTCGCTTTTAAGGTGTGCTTTTTTGCTCAAATTCATCACTAAATTTAACATTGTTCATGAACCTGCACAATTGGATAGAATTTTAGAATCATAGAATCCCTACAATGTAGAAGCAGGCCCTTCAACCCATCAAGCCTGCACCGACCACAATCCTGCCTAGGCCCTATCCCTGTAATCCCATGCATTTACCCTGAAAGTTCTGCACCCCCCCCTTCCCCTGACACTAAGGGGCAATTTAGCATGACCAATCCACCTAACCTGCGCATCTTTGGAGTGGGGTAGGAAACTGGAGCACCCGAAGGAATGCAGGCACAGGGAGACTGTACAAACTCCGCACAGTCATCAAGGCTAGAATTGAACCTGGGCCCTTAGGTCTGTGAGGCAGCGGTGCTAACCACTGCACAGCCCTAAACATAATTTCTAAAAAATAAGAACGTTGTTGCATTTGAGATTTGTAACCTTTATCTCTCATATGCTCCCTAGGACTAGGGGACACAGCCTCAAGATGAAGGGGGGGGCGGTTTAGAACGGAGTTGAGGAGGAACTTCTTCACTCAAAGGGTGGTGAATCTCTGGAATTCTCTGCCCGTTGAAGTGGTGGAGGCTACCTCACTAAATATTTTTAAGACGCGGGTTGATGGGTTTTTGATAAGAGAGGGGATTAAGGGTTATGGGGAGAGGGCGGGAATGTGGAACTGAGCCACGACAGATCAGCCATGATCTTATTGAATGGCGGGGCAGGCTCGAAGGGCTAGATGGCCTACTCCTGCTCCTATTTCTTATGTTCTTATGTAAAACATCTACATGACTATTTCATATTTAAAATCCCTGCATTGGATTTTGCTACAAATGGGAAGTTTTTCTCTGCATTCACCCTGTGCAACTCATCCATACTTTTATCTACTCTTCATTTTTCTAAAAATAAAACGTCAGACAGTCCCACTCTTCAAACATTTCTGGCTATAACATTTGATTAAAATCAGAATTAATTTGGTAACAACTCCTACTGATCTGAGCATAACAAAGTTTGCATTAGTTTTGCTACCTTTCTGGTGAGTAATACAAGTAGAGTCACTTGTTTTTTTCTACTTATTATTTTATGTGTAATAGATCGAGGTTGACGTGATGCGGCTCAAATTAACAAGGCATTTGTTGCAACTGGAGGGGGAAGTTTTCCCATCCCACCCAACTCCCAGTGGCGAGTGGTGAATGTGGATGTGTTGGGGTCAGAAGCAAAGGCTGATAGCCGCATGCTGCCTATAGGATCTGAGTTCAGTATTAGTCTGTATGGGTCTTACCTCAGGGCTGGGCTGGAGCAGAAAGTCACGATCACTATGTGCTTAACCTGTCCTGTACGTGTGGTGGGAAGTACCTTCACAAGGAGGGTGAGGGTGAGTGATGGAGTGAAATCATTTGAAAGGAGTTTTATAGGATGGGGATGGTAAGAAGATAGGGTGGGTTGGGAGTGGGATGAAGGCAGTAGGGTTGAAGGGGTGAAAGCGTGGATGGGATGGGACAAGTGGTGGGGATAGGTGTTGCAATGAGAGTGTCGGGGTGAGGTGGGATGGGTGCATGGGAAGTTGGAGATGATGGGTGGGCTGGGGGCTGTAGGGTGGGGTGAGAATAATTTTGTTTATTTATTAGTGTTATAAGTAGGCTTACATTAAAACTGCAATGAAATTACTGTGGAAATCATCTAGTCGCCACTCTCCGGCACCTGTTCAGGTACACTGAAGGAGAATTTAACATGGCCAAAGCTTCTAACCAGGATATCTTTCGGACTGTGGGAGGAAACTGGAGCACCTGGAGGAAACCCACACAGACATGAGAGAATGTGCAAACTCTCTACAGACACTCACCCAAGGCCAAAATTGAAGCAGGGTCCCTGGCACTGTGAGGCACCAGTGCTAACCACTGTGCCACTGTGCTTTCCTGATGTAATGGGTTTCTAGTATGAAGGGAGGGGTGGGGGGTTGGTGAGAGAGGGGTAAGGTGAGAGGTGTGGAGTGGGTGTAGGGACCTGGGGGGGTGTAGAAGAGGTGTGAGTTGGGGTGAAAATCTGGTGGGATGCTTGGGGGATGGGGGAATGGTGAGTTGGCAGAGCTGGTGGGTGGGTTGATGGAATGTGGGGGATGGGATTAGAGGGGTTGGAAGGGGGTTGGGGGTGGGATAAGGTGTTGTATGGTCTGGGGTGTTGGGTTGGTTGTTTTTAAGATCTGGTACCACAACCTTAGATACTGTCCACTTCTCAAAATTCTCTTTTGAATTTAAACCAGAATAAAAATAGCAATCTAAATTTTTGCTATGCCTTAAAGAACACAACATTCTAATGACATATGTTGATGTACCTGGGGGCTTGAGAATCTGGGCCTAATCAAAATGAATTAATAGAACATAAGAAAAACAAGATGTTGACTCATTTCTGGCTGTTTCATTTTTCATGCAAAGCTTGGGAATGAAAGCCCAGGTTTTGTCATTAGAAGATTTATTTTAAAAAGTTTTTATAAGTCTCTCCTCCATTCTGAGTTCACTTCAGATAGCCTACAAATTAACAATATGCAACATAATTTGTATCATAGTTTCTAAGGGAAGTTCTTCTGTTAAGCCACATTGAGGGATCCTTTGAAAAATTTAGAGCAACAGTTCAATTTACGTTCTTCCTGCTGTTGGTAGATGCCTGACTGTCAAATCCTTGGGATAGTGTCTACTGACAAAGGAACATATGGGATTTATGGTTTATTTTGCGTTTGCACCACAGAAGCCAGAACTGTAAGGCCGTATTGGCAATAGAGGCCAACTGTTTTCTTAATATAGTGATTTCTTAGCCACTTTCCTAACATCAGTTGATTTTCTGTCATCAATTATCCTAAGAGGATCCTGCATGGGTTTCCTCCGGGTTTTCTGGTTTCCTCCCACAGTCCAAAGATGTGCGGGTTAGGCTGATTGACCATGCCAAAATTGCCCCTTAGTGTACTAGGATGCTTAGGTTAGAGGGATTAGTGGGTAAAATATGTAGGGATATGTGGGTAGGGCCTGGGTGGGATTGTGTTCGGTGCAGACTCAATGGGCTGAAGGGCCTCTTTCCGCACTGTAGGGTTCTATGATTCTATGATCGACATTGGGCCTTTAATTTCACCATTGCTACTTTCACTCTGCTATTGACATGCAAGTTTAATGTATAAATGACAACATTTATACAGCACATTTCACAACGTTCCAATAAAAGTGCAATGATGTACAGTGGATTAAGTACTTTTGAGTTGTATGGTTGAGTTTTAGTCACTGGTATAATGAAGGCAATGTTATCGAATGACGGAGCACATTGGAGGGGCTGAATGGATTACTTCTGTTCCTAATATGTATGCTTGTATGTCATTGTTTATGGATGGTCTATATAGTCTATTTGGAAGACTAGATGGTCTTTGCCATTTAGAATCATTTTGCAGAGAGAGAGTGGATTCATGGCTAGAGTTCTGTATATTTAATTGCTAACGGAAGTTCTCTGAGAGCGCTCTGTGGAGTGAAATTGCCAGGACAGGAGTGTGTAATGGACTCGTAGTGAGTCAGTGACCAATTTTATACTGGACATGATTGCTAACAGTCTTTTCAATTGACTTCAATTTTGTCCTTTTGTCTAGTTACCTATTATCCTTAATATTACCTATTCTCATTTTAAAGGTTTTGTGAGGAATGAAATATTGTAATAATGTTCTGTCGCATAGTAGATATTGAAAAGATATTGTAATGAGAAGCAGCCAGGAGCAGGGTCTTCAAATTTTCTGATCAAGAAAAGACAGATACCACTGTGAGCCATGTAATCTGTGTCCTCTTGCTTTTTTAAAAAAATATGTTGCACAGATACTCCTGAGAATTCCAACGCTTCTCTCTGATAGTGATGGCCAATGTTGTTCAATCATCCAACTTTGTTACTCAGAAGTCACTTGATTTTTTTCTGCCCCGTGAGATTACTGATAAAATAGAAGCCAATTACACACCTTGTAAGAAATAACAATATTGAATAATATGCATCCAGGCAGGAAAAGAATCTTCTATAGAATGGATAAGATTTTGTGCAGTCCATTTGGGTTACATATACTGAATCTTTCCCCACATATGAATTTACTGTCACCGTGCTCATATGCAATGTGCAAAACATGTTAATGAAGGCTTGAGACAGTCACAAAATCAGTGTTATCATCTGCACAGCATTATAAATAACTAAGTGGATATTTTCCTATCAAATTAACAACATTGCAAGATATTATTAAAGTAAAATTTGTACCCTTTGGTTTGTTTGATGGGCACGGTGGGATCACCTATACAGCACACACAAACTACCGCTGCATTATATTGCTGCTGCTCATATATTAATCACCCATGCAACCTTTTTATATTGGACAATGTAAAGCCGACAAACAGTGTTATCATTTTACTTAGGCCTTTTTGTAATCAGTGAACTGACTGGTAAAAGGGGAAAATGGTCTTGTATGCTTGAGGGGGAATGCGGCAATGGAAGGGTGGAGTGAGGGGGATCACTGAAAGAGGATATGCATTCAGGGCCAATGATTTTTCTCGCTGACCCTGCTGCGAGTGTATCTTCCTTTCCAATGACTCCTGAGACCCTGCATTTGTATGTAATTGCATATGCCCTCCATTCTCATTGAGACATTACCCACAGTTGCCTCTGTCTCTTCTTCTTGTACCAGTGCTATGCTGCTCACCCAGTCTCACCCTGTTAAATGGAATGCCAGGACTCACCAGGATGCCTGCATCTGCTATGATGATTGCTGCACTTGCAAGATATAATGACACTTCTTTTGAGCCCTGCTGCTGCTCATAGCCCAATAATGGTGAGGGAGCTTGATATCTGCACCCAACAGAGACAAGGAAAGAGACGATGAAAGCTGGCTTCAGACAGCAGAATCCCCTGCGGTGTTGAGGCATCCCAATATAACTGAATGTTCAGAAGACTGTCAGATTGGATAGAATGAAAATCTCCCACTTAGTGACCCAGTGCCTTCTCTAATCAGCATCTCCACCCTCAATGCCCATGCTGGGTTGGCTGATTTCCTCTTGCTTTGGGATCCTGACTATTTCAGTCACTGCTCCATGGGTGTGGTGACTTGAGAAGCTGATTGCCATTGTCAACATAACTGCTCTAATCCATTAGAAACCATGCATCAGCTCTAATAGACCCACAGCAGAACCATTTCTGAGTTATCCTGAGGGGTCAGTAAGTTATCTGCATACTTAGGCACACTGAAGCTCCTCAGATTGTGTGTTGCTATGATTTATTATTTAATTGAAAAAAATTATTGAAAATTATCACAATTGTTATGCTGCAGAAGGAGGCCATTTGGCCCATCGAGCCTGCACTGGCTCTTCAAATGATCATTCTGACTTAGTGCCATTTCATTGCCTTTTCCCTGTACCCCCTGCACATTATTTCTATATAAATAATCACTTAATACCCTCTTGAATGCCTCAATTAAACCTGCCTTCACCACACTGCCAGTCAACGTGTTCCAGACCTAAACAAGGGCTGATTTTACCATCAAGTTACGCCCACGTTCGGGCGTGAAAACTTGGTAAATTTGGGCGTGAGGCGAGTAAAGTGATCCACGACTGCCTCTGCGCCAGTGGCACAGTGGAGTGGCATGATTGACACAATGGTTAGCACTGCTGCTTCACAGCGCCACGAACCGGGGTTCAATTCTGACCTCGGGTGACTGCCCGTGTGGAGTTTGCACATTCTCCCCCCCTGTCAGCATGGCTTTCCTCTGGGTGCTCCAGTTTCTTCCCACAATCCAAAGATGTGCAGGTTAGGTGGATTGGTTGTGGTAAATTGCCCCTTAGCTTCCCAAGATGTGTAAGTTAGATGAATTAATCATGTGGGTTTGCGGAGATAAGGTGGGGTAGAGGACCTGGGTACGATACTCAGTCAGAGAGTCAGTGCTGACCTGATGTATCAAATGGCTTCCATCCTATTGCACAGTAGGGATTCTATTCTACTCTATTCTATTCTATTTGTTGACTTAGTAGTATAGATTGGTTCGTCTGTTGTGATGTTTCTACAGGAAATGGTAGAAGCTACCTTGGGAGGCCACACCAGAGACCATTTTATAAATATAAAACACAGAGGATGTCTGATGCTACTAAATGTTGTTGAGCTATGGTATCTCCAGGGTATCTTGGAAGCTGACATGCCAGGAGCTGAATATCAATGAGTTGGACAAGTGGATTGCCAAGACTCTTTGTCATAATATGTAGAGGCATTATTGTATAGCAGCCTAAATATTACCTTGCAAAACGTCACAAGCAAAGTTCTTTTTGGGTGTTTAGTTAGACACAATCATGTGAAAGACTTTACAAATAGCTAGAAGATGTGGGGAAAAACATCAATTATCGGAAATTTATATACTCCATAGAGTCACTGGCCAAGGAAAGGTTCCTGACTAGTTGGTAAATCTTTTGATCTTTTTACATCATCAGAACAGGAACAGTAATTGAGAACAGTAACTGTAGGTGTGTTACTTAAAAAGACCATCTTGTCATTTGGCTCAATTGCGACTTTGCTTTTCTCTTAATTCTTTCATGATCTGTGAGCATTGCTAGCAAGGCCAGAATTTACTGCCAACCTCTATATCCCCTTAAGAAGTTGGTGATTAGCCTCCTGCTTGAACTGCTTCAGACCATCTGTTGTAGGTGTATCTACAGTGCTGTAAGAAAGGCAGTTGCAGGCTTGTGACCCAGTGGCAGGGAAGAACAGCATCATGGTTCTGAGTCATGATGGTGTGTGACTTGGGGGGGAGGGACTTGTAGGTGGTGGTGTTTCCACGCGTTTGCCACCCTCCTCCGTGGATTTGGACGATGCTGTCAAAGAAGTGTTGGTGAGTTGTTGGTTCTGCTTTACAACTTCTATATTTCTGATATCCTCTCCTGCAAATGGGGGGTGATGATCTAGTGGTATTAACACTGGACTATTCACAGAAATCGTAGAACCCTACAGCGCAGAAAGAGGCCCTTCGGCCCATTAAGTCTGCACAGAACACAATCCCACCCAGGCTATATCCCCATATCCTTCTCTATTAAACCCACTAATCTCTCTAATCTACACATCCCTAGACACTAAGGGGCAATTTCTTAGCGTGGCCAATCAACCTAACCCACACATCTTTGGACAGTGGGAGGAAACCAGAATACCCAGAGGAAACCCTCACAGACACGGGGAGAATGTGCAAACTCACACAGACAGTGACCCGAGCCAGGAATCGAACCCAGGATCCTGGAGCTATGAAGCAGTAATGCTAACCACTGTGCTACTATGCCGCCCAATCCAGAAACACAACTAACATCCTGGGGATTAGGGTTCGAATCCCAAATGAATTTTAATTCTGTAAAAAAAGCAATGTGGAATTAAGAATCTACTGATGACGAGGAAACCATTGTTGATTCTGGTTCACTAATGTTCTTTAGGGATGGAAATCTGCCATTCTGGCCTATATGTGACTCCAGAGCCACAGCAATGTGGTTGACTCTCAACTGCCTTTGGGCAATTAAGGATGTGCAATAAATGCTGGCCGGCCGGTGACATCCTTGTACCACAAATGGATAATAAATAAAGATTGTTAGGGATAGTGTGGCACTATATTTTTGTGATATGCTTTCCATAGCTGAATTGCTGGAGGTCTGAGGAAGCAGTGAGAGGTGGACGTGAGGCTGCCTGCATCTGGAGCTTCTGGGGGTTAGACCTGAGTCCTGAGTGATAGGAAAATGGTGTACCGACCAGCCTGAAATGTGGGTGGTGTGGTGGACAGAAAACGTCCAGTGAAAATATCTTCCATGTCATGTGAAAATGCTTCTTGTGTCATTGTTGCCAGATCCTCTGGTTCACTGAAAAAATAATAATGTGAATGAGAATGATCACTGAAAGTGAGAGACAGCAATTTTAAAAAAACTGAAGGTAGTCAATATTTTAAATTTTTGAACACATTTACAATGAGATTGCAATGTCACTTAGTTCAGTTAGTTTATTTATTACTGTAACAAGTAGGCTTACATTAACACTGCAATGCAGTTACTGTGAAAAACCCCCAGTTGCCACACTCCGGTGCCTGTTTGGGTACACTGAGTGAGAGTTTAGCATGGCCAATACATCTCACTACATGTCTTTCGGACTGTGGGGGAAAACCGAGCACCCAGAGGAAAACATGCATATTCCGCACAGACGGTGACCCAAACCCTGGTCCCTGGTGCTGTGAAGCAGCAGTGCTAACCACTGTGTCACTGCGTCACCTACAATTTGCCGTTTATAGTTTAGCTTCAGAACTTCAACATTTGAATAAGCTTTTATATATATATATATATATATATATCCCTCCCTTGGCCATCCACAATTGACATCTCTGTGGCTGTCTGTTCCCACATTATAGTGCGGTTGTTCTTTGAAGGTCTCTTGCCTCTCCGTGGAGCCATGGTGGCTCACGTCGTATCCATTGCTACCATAGAGGCTTCCGACATTTCTATTGTGACCCTGGAGGCCCCTCTCTGCCCATGTGTAGTAAGAATATTCAGTGGTAGCCTCCTGTAAGTCAATATTGTTTCTCTTTGAGGTACAGACTGCCTTTCAGAGTAGAAGACCGGTTGCACCACGTTCTATCAACACGACACTGCTCAAATCTCTGCCGAATCTAAAGACAGCCAGTGTCATGGGAGTCTCTTGGTTCAACCCGATTTTATCAAAAAATGAGGTGTCAGCATCAATTTCCATAGCCCAGGCCATGAATCTCAACCCCTGCAACTAAAAAACTTAGAAACCAATTTTTTAGACCATGAATTCCTTTCTTTCTAGTTTAACACGAGAAAATTAGTCAGTTTGAATTCTAGCAATTGGCATGTGACTCCCTCAGTGGCCATTTCACATTGCTTTTACAGTGCAGACGGAGGCCATTCAGCCCATCAAGCCTACACCAACAGCAATCCCACCTGGGCCCCTGGCGCTGTGAGGCAGCAGTTCTAACCACTGTGCCACCCTTTGTATTTGCAAGAGGATAACTTCCCCAAATGTAAAATCAATCTTACCATGTCCCCGCATGGTCAGTTTGACCAGCTGGGGGACCTGACTGTCTTAAATTTTAGTATTGTTTCTATTGCAGATGATCACATCAGCTCTTTACAGAGATTAAATTCAGAGGACATTTAAATAGTGGTGGTAAGTGTGTGTGGAGATCTCGGCTCATCAGAACCTGTCACGGTCCCAGTCCCAGTAGCACACCTTAACTCTGCCTGGGGGTCTGCCTCACTCTAACCAGGTATCAGTCCCACAGTGATAGAGACAGTATGACAACACCATTAGACCCCAGTAAAATGGAATAAGGATCAAAGTGCAGTTAGTGTTGTCAAGCAGCATTAGGTGGAAGGGATTTAAGCAGCTCTAATTCTTGCCAAGTGTATTCCCATTATTCAGGTTTATTGGGGTAAACCCTTCTTTTAATAGTCTGGAGTTGAAAATAATGGTTGAGTATGCAACTCCTGCAGTTAGATCTGTTGGCATTAATCTTTAATCTAGTTGATTTCTCCTAAAGAAACCCACTGTACTCTCTTCAATGGCCTATTGGAAGTTTGATGTCTAATGCGATTAGGGTACCTTCCGTTTCACTATATAAAGACAAATGATCCGTATCACATGAAGCCTGATTTGTCCTGTTTGTTTCAGTTTTGGTCCCTAACATTCAAGGCAGTGCAAACTGTAGAAAGGCATTTTAGACCAATTCAATGATATGTCACTTGGTAATTCGAACAGTTGTGGAATAGAGTAGTTGTTTTGCTGCTGTCAAGGAGTGACTGTAGATCACAACAACTGACATGACCCAAAGATGTACAGATTAGGTGGATTGGCTGTGCTAAATTTTTCCATCTCACCCACCATGGGAATTGTAGCAGGCAAGACATAGACCACGCAAAGGTCCAATGACCTTGGATGGGGTTTTCCGGTCTTGGAACGAGCATGGTTGAAAAGTACAACCCAAAGTTTCCATCACAGCTCCCAAGACCTAGTTAAAGTTGGGGGTGGGGGGTCGCATCTCTTAAAGCACAGTTACATCCCCTGTTGGGATAGTCATTGGACAATTCTTGAACACATTTGGTGAGGCTCGCCCAAAAAAATTCCAAGTGCTGAATTCACGTAAAAACTAGAATAAATCCCACTGTTTATTTCAGTGGGATTTTCAAAATGAATCTCCCACACTCTGCACATCACAGAGAGCCCTAGTATGAACCACGCTGAAAATCTGTGGGCAGAGCCTATTCCCGCTGGCGAGGCCAACAGTATTGTGCTGAGTGGGCCAATCTGTCAGCACCGAGATCTTTCATAGACTCAAACACCCAGAAGTTACAGGCCATAAGAATTCCAACAGCCCTAACATGAGTAACTGAGTCACCTATGTGCTCTGCTCAGACAACTGGAAGTGAGAGAGTTAAGAAAACTTCCTTGAAGACAAACACGGGGGTTAATTACTTAGGTGAAAAATGAATGGAATCATAGACTCATAGTATCCCTACAGTGCAGAAGGAGGCCATTCAGCCCATCGAGTCTACACCAACAACAATCCCACCTAGGCCCTATGCTGTAATGCATTTAGCCCGCTAATCTTTCCAACCTATGCATCCCGGGGCATTAAGGGGCAATTTAGCATGGCCAATGTACCTATACCACACACCTTTGGAGATGGTTATTGCATTTTTTATTAAATGAATCACACTTATCACATTAGCTTAATCACCCTTTGATTTTTTTCTCTCGAGTATGATTTAATAGTGACTGTTGAGTCTGCCTTTTCACAAGGTCATTGATAGAGAAGCTGGTTGGTTTGTTGAAAGGTTCTTTAACACTGGATGATGAAAGTGGTGAAGGATATTGTCAGTTAAGTGGATGGGCTTTGTGCATGTTTTCAGGAGAGGGGAATGAGAAGTTTAGCAGAAAAGCAATTGGGAATTTTGGTTTTCTCTGCTGATTCTTTCCTTTCCCTCAGTTTTTCTCATCCGCTATTGTTGTTCACTCTCTCTGTAATACGAGGTTACGCATTGCAATTGAATGGGTGATGAAGGGAGATCCTGTCCCCATTGCCTTCGCAACCCCAGCATTAGTACAGATAGACTGACTGGTTTAGAATCCCTATAGTATGTTCAATACTTATCTTAGGTGTCTTCTGTCTTACATTATATCAGCATAGCTTGAATGAAGGAACATTATTAATCACATCTATAGACATCATCCCTTGTTCCCCAATATCCATCCTGTCAGCCAGGGATCATAGATTCTTTCAGGATAAATGCACCATAGAAATTAATTTGGTATCTCATACAACCCTACAAGATGATGTTCTTGTGATTAGCTACTATCTAGACGTTGATGGAGTGGTATCCATTTCTAGTAATGAATGTGCTAACTTACGCTGCAGTGACCTGGCAAAAACATGTGTGCAAGTGATGTTCCTGCATGCGATTAAAAGCCAGTCACCGCTCCAAATCTCTGAGTGCTTTCATCTTAGTTGTTGCGGCGCCCATTAAAATGGTAATATCCCGATGGCTCTGGTGACATGCTTAATGCGGCTCTGCGCTGTGGACTGGGAGGTACATGTCATGTCCCCTGCAGCAGCCTCAGGTAAAAGAAGTTCAGGACACTGCTGGTAAGGCATGGCTCACTGAGCAAGCAGCAGGTACTGCTGTAGGTGGCTGATCAGATTTGTAACAGCTGAGCTGGGCAGTCCCCTGACAGACTTCACCGGCTGTGAGAACCAGAAAAATGACTCTCAGCTTATAGACACTGTGGTCTGGGTAAGGCTCCCAATAAACAGCCCAAAAAAACTGCGATGACCTCTTAGCTTCTGTTTGTCCACGCTCCTGAGACTACTGCTTTTATTTCATCTCCTCCTTAATTCACAATAAAGCATCAAAATTCAGTTGGAAATGCGCAGAATTTAAAACAATGGAACTAGTCATTTCATCCATCCAGTTTTTGCTGATGTTTAAGCCCACACAAGCCTCCTCACTGTATTTCACCCGATCTAGATGTCTTTGATTCCTTTCTCCTTGATTAATTATCTAATTTCCCCTTCAATTGCAAACAAAACAGGAATTAAAAAAATCTTGGGTGAGTAAGACAACCAAATCAAGAAGAAATAATCACAGGTCCAAATAGTATTCGCAGAAGAACTCAGATCCCAATGATGCAGTTGTTTCAGATGAGTACACTTCTACTTTGCTCTCCCGGTCAGTTTCTGATACCAACCTGGCCAAGTTTTACTGACAAAGTCGGCTACTGGAAGTCTTCCCTCCTAACCGATTAACAATGCATTGGTTTTACTGTTGATCGGTGGCCCTGTGTGTGGAGTTGCCTTACTGTGGCAACATGAGACACTGAGGTGAATTTTTCTATTCTGCCTGCCACGGGAACTGTAGCCAACGGGTGAGGGGCGGACCATGGAAAGGTCTGTTGACCTCAGGTGGAATTTTCCAGTTTCGGGGCAAGTGAGGCCAGAAAATCCCGTCCATTGAAGAGAACATTGAAACATTACATTGTGGGTCTAAGGATACAAGGGAGGATGGTCAATTCAGGCAAGGAGATGAAGCAGAAAAAAGTGTGCATGCTAACATGATAACATAAGTGAGAGCCTGGCTCAATTTCAATACTTCAGAGGAAATGTGTAAAGTAAATTAAAGAGGCAAAGAGAGAGTATGAAAAGAGATTGGCAGTTTGGTTGAGCATTTTGCAAATAGAATAATAGAGGACTAATAAAGGTAATGCAATTGAAGTGGTGAATATGTTCATATCAATTATAAAAAGTGAAATCTTGGGTTTCCTCTGTGGGATCATTTGTTAAGTTTTCCAGCACCTCCTGTTTTATTTGAGTTTGAGTGCCTGCAGCATTTTGCTGAGGATGCAGATGGGCTGAGTGAGTGGATTTGAACATTGCAGCTGGCACACAATGTGGGAATGTCTGGTGTTTTCCACTTTGCAAGGAAAGAAGAAAAGCAGAATATTTTTAAATGTTGAGAGACTGGCAAATATTTGTTTTCAGAAGGATAGAGAGTAACATAAATCACAAAAAGGAAAGATGCAGGTACAACAGGAAAATAGGAAAGAATATGGTATGTTAGCCTTCATTATAAAGAGAACGGAATATAAGAATGTAAAGCTTACTGCAATTGTATTGGTCTCACCAACCTTTTCAGACGCACCATAGAAAGCATGCTTTCTGGTTGTAGCACAGCTTGATATGGCTCCTGCTCTGACCAAGAGTGTAAAAAAACTGCCGAGGGCCATGAACAAAGTCCATCACGCAAACCAGCTTCCTATCTATTGATTCTGTCTATATTATCTGCTGCTTCGGAAACACAGCCAGCATAATTAAAGACACCCCAGACATTCTCTCTTCTACCTTCTCCTGTCAGGAAAAAGTTACAAAAGTCTGAGGTCACGTGCCAACCGACTCAAGAGTAGCTTCTTCCCTGCTGTTATCAAAGTTTTGAATGGACCCACCTCATATTAAGTTGTGCTTCTTCCCTGTTGCCATTAGACTTTTGAATGGACCTACCTTATATTAAGTTGATCATTCCCTACGCCTAGATATGTGTGTAACAGTATCTTCTGCATTCTCTCCTTTCCTTTTCTATGTACAGTATGCTTTGTCTGTACAGCGTGCAAGAAACAATTTCATTGTATACTAACACATGTCAATAATAAATCAAATCAAATCAAAACATATGGAGTAATGTGCACAATTTTCGATCTCCTTTCTTAAGAAAGATTGTAATTGCCTTAAAGCTACACAATTGT